>NC_059207.1:21568046-21595546 GCF_020615455.1 Coregonus clupeaformis
GTCATGCTATAGATGGTGGTGTAGATGAGGCTGGGCCTAGTCATGCTATAGATGGTGGTGTAGATGAGGCTGGGTCTAGTCATGCTATAGATGGTGGTGTAGATGAGGCTGGGTCTAGTCATGCTATAGATGGTGGTGTAGATGAGGCTGGGTCTAGTCATGCTATAGATGGTGGTGTAGATGAGGCTGGGTCTAGTCATGCTATAGATGGTGGTGTAGATGAGGCTGGGTCTAGTCATGCTATAGATGGTGGTGTAGGTGAGGCTGGGTCTAGTCATGCTATAGATGGTGGTGTAGATGAGGCTGGGCCTAGTCATGCTATAGATGGTGGTGTAGATGAGGCTGGGTCTAGTCATGCTATAGATGGTGGTGTAGATGAGGCTGGGTCTAGTCATGCTATAGATGGTGGTGTAGATGAGGCTGGGTCTATTCATGCTATAGATGGTGGTGTAGATGAGGCTGGGTCTAGTCATGCTATAGATGGTGGTGTAGATGAGGCTGGGTCTATTCATGCTATAGATGGTGGTGTAGATGAGGCTGGGTCTAGTCATGCTATAGATGGTGGTGTAGATGAGGCTGGGCCTAGTCATGCTATAGATGGTGGTGTAGATGAGGCTGGGCCTAGTCAGGTTATGCTAGTAGATGAGGAGAGTATAGTGGGGAAGGGTAAGCGACTGGGGGGGGTGGAGGAGGGTGTCATGCGGAAGAGGAAAAAGGGGGAGAAGAAAGGAGGTGGGAGTTGAGAGGCTGGTGTGGTGAAAGGCACCAAGGAACCTTTGCCTGGTTCGGGGGAGGAGGTCCCGACTAGAGAGGAAGGGCAGGTGGTCACTATGGGAGATGGAGATGAGGAGGAGGAAGGTGAGTCTGAGGAAGAGGACGATGAGGAGGCTTTCTTTTCAGACTCCTCCGCAATGGGTCCAGAGCTGACAGCCAGTCAGGCAGAGGGGTCAAAGTACACGGTGAGGGAACTGTCAAGGTTCCTGAATGAGACTAAAGGGAAAATTGTTAATCTTGAAGCTTTTTTTGCGATCCAGGGAAGTTTGTAAGATCAGTACAACATGCTATGGAAAATTAGGGGCATGGTGTCCTCTCACCCAGGAAACATTTTAGGTTGAGGAAGTGGGTCACAACCATGCGTAAGGGTCTACCTTCAGATGCTGTTTAGATTAGTGGGATGTGTCAACAGTATACAGCTTGCTCATCCTCAGAGGCTAGGAGAGTATTGGGGGGAACTCGAGCGTAGTATCAGTGAGGTGGAGGTAGAGCTGTTGGGGCAAGGCAATGTAGGCCTCCAGGCTAATTTAGCTGAACTACGTAGGGACCAGGGCAGTTTTTTCCAGGTTAAAGCAAAGGGAGCACTTGTAAGAGCTAGGTTCTCCATGCTCAAGGAGATGGATGCTCCCAGCTCCTCCTTCCCTGGTTTGGAAAGACAGAGCGGTGAAGCCAAGGGTATGCATTGTCTACGGCTGTCGGTATGGGCAGGTGACCTCTGTGGTGGGGGAGATGGGAGAGCGGACTGTGGAGTTTTATACTGAGTTGTATAGGGCAGAACTGTGTGATCCTACGTGTGCTCAGGTTTTGTTTGCAGAACTCCCTAAGCTCTCTCTGGCACAGAGGGATGAAATGGATATTCCCCTGTTGTGCCATGAACTGGCAGAGGCCGTAACCAAGATGTCCCCCGGCCGTGCACCGGGGGTCGATGGACTCCCAGTGGAGTTTTATAAAATATTCTGGGGAATAATTGGACTGGACTTCTTTTGCGTGTTGCGTGAGTGCATCGGGGTAGGAGAGTTGCCGATGAGCTGCCGTCGAGTGGCTCTGACTCTCCTGCCCAAAAAAGGGGACTTGGAAGTCCTTGCTAACAGACTGAAGTCCCGTCTGGATTCTATAGTACACAAGGACCAGACATATTGTGTACCAGGACGCTCAATCACGGACAACTTGTTCTTAATCAGGGACATGTTGGACTTGTCGAGAGGTTCTAATGTGAACTTTGGACTGGTCTCTTTAGATCAAGAGAAAGCTTTTGATAGAGTGGACCATGAGTATCTGTTTAATGTGATGTTTGGGTTTGGGGAAAGATTTTTTGGCCTATGTGAAGATGTTGTATGCTGGGACATCATGTATGGTCAAGGTGGGTGGTGGGCTCAGTAGGCCAGTCTGGGGGAGGCGGGGCATTAGACAAGGATGCCCTCTATCAGGGCAGTTATATACACTAGCCATTGAGCCTTTTCTGGGCCTGCTACGCAGGAGACTTCAGGGAGTCTGCTGGACAGGCATGGGTGTGTTGACAGGCATAGCAGTGTCAGCGTATGCAGATTACGTTTCTGTGATGGGCAGGATATGCAGGCACTAGAGACTAGTCTGAAGGTGTACGAGGGAGCTTCGTCAGCTAAGGTGAACTGGGGCAAGAGCAAAGCTCTGTTATGTGGAGGGATAGGGCTCCCCCCCCTCTGCTTCCAGGGGGTTTGCAGTGGGGTTGTGAAGGGCTTAAAATTATGGGGGTGTACCTGGGCTCAGGAGTTTAAATGTTTACAAACCCCCACGTGAGTGGTTCGCTGCGAGGAGTGTGTGTTTGGTGTGTTTGGAAATTATATGGGTAGCTCTCAAGGACTGGGTGTACTCTCTCTCGCTCGCTCTCTCTCTAGAGTAGAAATTATGAAATGACTGTCAGATCCTTTTAGATGAAAGGTTAAAGGCCCAGTGCTGTCAAAATTCTGTTTTTCCTGTGTTTTATATCATATTGTACAACAGCTGATGAAATTAACACTGTAAATGTGTGACAAAATTTGATCCGTGTGATTTCCTGATTGTTGCTGGTTGAAAATACAATCTACACTGAGTATACCAAACATTAGGAACACCTTCTCTCAGAACAGTCTCAATTCGTCGGGGCATGGACTCTACAAGGTGTCAAGTGTTCCACAGGGATGCTGGCCCATGTTGACTCTAATGCTTCCCACAGTTGTGTCAAGTTGGCTGGATGTCCTTTTGGGTGATGGACCATTCTTGATACATGCGTGCATACATATTTTTTTTTGTGTACTGATTGAAGTGGATTTCCCTGTTTACCCACGACTGCGTGGCCACGCACAACTCCAACACCATCATTAAGTTTGCCGACGACACGACGTTGGTATGACTGATCACCGACGACGATAAGACAGTCTATAGGGAGTTATCAGCTGCACCATCGAGAGCACCTTGACTGGCTGCATCACCGCTTGGTATGGCAACTGCACCGGGGCCGAGCTTCCTGCCATCCAGGACCTCTATACCAGGCGGTGTCAGAGGAAGGCCCTAAAAATCATAGACTGTTCTCTCTGCTACCGCACGGCAAGCGGTACCGGAGCACCAAGTCTAGGTCCAAAAGGCTTCTTAAAAGCTTCTACCCCCAAGCCATAAGACTCCTGAACAGCTAATCAAATGGCTACCCGGACCCCCTCTTTTATGCTGCTGCTACTCTCTGTTTTATTATCTATGCATAGTCACTTTAACTCTACCTACATGTACATATTACCTCAATTACCTCGACTTACCGGTGCCCCCGCACATTGACTCTGCACCGGTACCCCCTGTATATAGGCTCCCTACTGTTATTACACATTGACTCTGCACCGGTACCCCCTGTATATAGGCTCCCTACTGTTATTACACATTGACTCTGCACCGGTACCCCCTGTATATAGGCTCCCTACTGTTATTACACATTGACTCTGCACCGGTACCCCCTGTATATAGGCTCCCTACTGTTATTACACATTGACTCTGCACCGGTACCCCCTGTATATAGGCTCCTACTGTTATTACACATTGACTCTGCACCGGTACCCCCTGTATATAGCCTCTCTACTGTTATTTTATTTTACTGCTGTTATTTAATAATTTTATTTTTGTATTTTTTACTAATCTATTTCTTACTTAACACTTATTTTTCTTAAAACTGCGTTGTTGGTTAAGGGCTTGTAAGTAAGCATTTCACTGTAAGGTCTACACCTGTTGTATTCGGCGCATGTGACAAATAACATTTGATTTGATTTGACACACACAGACACACACAGACACACAAACACTGCACATCTGTGACTGTCACGCCGGCGCCTCTTAAGAGAGCGGAAAAGAAGGAAGGAGGTGTTGAGGGGTTTGTCAAAACCCTTAGCAGTCGTCATTATGAAAAACAAGTCAAGCAGGAGACAATGTGTGACAGCAACAACTCCCTGATCAACACTTAATCACATCACATTGTCTCCTGCACCTCCTTCCTCCTTTAATCACATCAGTACCAGAGCCGAGATACTCCACACGGAACTCTGTCAACTCCTTCAACAGAAAGACAGACACATTATCTGTCGACAGACAGACAGGCAGGCAGGCAGGCAGGCAGGCAGACAGACAGGCAGGCAGGCAGGCAGGCAGACAGACAGACAGACAGAGAGGCAGACAGGCAGGCAGGCAGACAGGCAGACAGACAGACAGACAGACACATTATCAGTCGGGAGGAGCTGAAATTAAAACTGTGTTGAATAATTTTCTGAACACAATTTGAAGGGTACATACAGAGCTGTTCTGGGCCTTTACTGTTCTCCGTGAACATGCTGCCACTAGGCCATGATAATGTAGCCTTTACTGTTCTCCGTGAACATGCTGCCACTAGGCCATGATAATGTAGCCTTTACTGTTCTCCGTGAACATGCTGCCACTAGGCCATGATAATGTAGCCTTTACTGTTCTCCGTGAACATGCTGCCACTAGGCCATGATAATGTAGCCTTTACTGTTCTCCGTGAACATGCTGCCACTAGGCCATGATAATGTAGCCTTTACTGTTCTCCGTGAACATGCTGCCACTAGGCCATGATAATGTAGCCTTTACTGTTCTCCGTGAACATGCTGCCACTAGGCCATGATAATGTAGCCTTTACTGTTCTCCAGTGAACATGCTGCCACTAGGCCATGATAATGTAGCCTTTACTGTTCTCCGTGAACATGCTGCCACTAGGCCATGATAATGTAGCCTTTACTGTTCTCCGTGAACATGCTGCCACTAGGCCATGATAATGTAGCCTTTACTGTTCTCCCGTGAACATGCTGGCACTAGGCCATGATAATGTAGTCCTTTACTGTTCTCCATGAACATGCTGCCACTAGGCCATGATAATGTAGCCTTTACTGTTCTCCGTGAACATGCTGCCACTAGGCCATGATAATGTAGCCTTTACTGTTCTCCGTGAACATGCTGCCACTATGGCCATGATAATGTAGCCTTTACTGTTCTCCGTGAACATGCTGCCACTAGGCCATGATAATGTAGCCTTTACTGTTCTCCGTGAACATGCTGGCACTAGGCCATGATAATGTAGCCTTTACTGTTCTCCGTGAACATGCTGCCACTAGGCCATGATAATGTAGCCTTTACTGTTCTCCGTGAACATGCTGGCACTAGGCCATGATAATGTAGCCTTTACTGTTCTCCGTGAACATGCTGCCACTAGGCCATGATAATGTAGCCTTTACTGTTCTCCGTGAACATGCTGCCACTAGGCCATGATAATGTAATACACAAATATGATCTAGGCTTTCAGTGCAAGATTGGATTTATTTTTATTTTGAAGGTTACGGTGATGAGGAATTGTACAGTTTGGTTTGAAGTGTGAATTTGGATCTCTCCACTGGGATATTACCAACTAGTCTTTCAAGGAAGTGTCTTAAAATATCTAGAGGTTATGCTAGAACAACCTTAGCCTGAATCATAGCTAATTCTATCAGCATCATGTTGACAGTCAGATGGTGAGAATAGAGCTACCTTGACCTGGTTAGTAAGTATCTTAGTGGCACTCTGAATCACAGTTGAGATGGAGGAGGAGATAAAGTGAGTTTGACGCTGGGACTGTTTCCAATGGAGGAGGAGGAGGAGGAGGAGGAGGAGGAGGAGGAGGAGGAGGAGGAGGAGGAGGAGGAGAAGGAAGAGGAGGAGGAGAAAGAGGAGGAGGAGGAGGAGGAGGGGAGGAGGAGAAGAGAGGAGGAGAAGAGAGGAGGAGGAGGAGGAGGACAAGAGTCACCAGTGGAGGGAATCGTAATTGTCTACCATGACAGTCACATAAGTGTTTCATCATGACAGAGAGACAAGTATGGAGGGAAAGAGAGAGAGAGAGAAAGGATGAGAGAGAGAGCGAAAGAGAGGGTGAGAGAGAGGAAGGAGAGAGGGTAGGGCCAGAGAGGGTGAGAGAGAGGAAGGAGAGAGGGTAGGGCCAGAGAGGGTGAGAGAGAGGAAGGTGAGAGGGTAGGGCCAGAGAGGGTGAGAGAGAGAAAGGTGAGAGGGTAGGGCCAGAGAGGGTGAGAGAGAGGAAGGTGAGAGGGTAGGGCCAGAGAGGGTGAGAGAGAGGAAGGTGAAGAGGGTAGGGCCAGAGAGGGTGAGAGAGAGGAAGGTGAGAGGGTAGGGCCAGAGAGGGTGAGAGAGAGAAAGGTGAGAGGGTAGGGCCAGAGAGGGTGAGAGAGAGGAAGGTGAGAGGGTAGGGCCAGAGAGGGTGAGAGAGAGGAAGGTGAGAGGGTAGGGCCAGAGAGGGTGAGAGAGAGGAAGGTGAAGAGGGTAGGGCCAGAGAGGGTGAGAGAGAGAGAAGGACCAGAGAGAGAGTTATCCAGTTCATTCAGTCCATAAATGCTGTAGGCTGGCTGCATGGTCGTATCTTATTTGCCTAGATGTCGTGTGGCTTCCAGGAGGCTTGCAGGCTTTTCTCTCCCTGCACGCTTCACACACACACACACACACACACACACACACACACACACACACACACACATATTTGACTTCTGGTTAACCTCCTAGCCTGTATTATGTCACGTCCTATCCCCTTAGGATCTCTCTCGCCTCTCTCTCTCTCTCTCTCCCTCTCTCTCTCTCTCTCTCTCTCTCTCTCAATTCAATTCAATTTAAGGGCTTTATTAGCATGGGAAACATATGTTAACAAGTGAAGTAGATAGTAAACAAAAGTGAAATAAACAATAAATATTAACAGTAAACATTACACTCAGAAGTTCCAAAAGAATAAAGACATTTCAAATGTCATATTATGTATATATACAGTGTTGTAACAATGTGCAAATAGTTAAAGTACAAATGGGAAAATAAATGAACATAAACATGGGTTGTATTTACAATGATGTTTGTTCTTCACTGGTTGCCCTTTTCTTGTGGCAACAGGTCACAAATCCTGCTGCTGTGATGGCACACTGTGGTTATTCACCCAGTAGATAAGGAAGTTTATCAAAATTTAATTTATTTTCGAATTCTTTGTGGGTCTGTGTAATCTGAGGGAAATATGTGTCTCTAATATGGTCACACATTTGGCAGGAGGTTAGGAAGTGCATCTCAGTTTCCACCACATTTTGTGGGCAGTGTAGCCTGTCTTCTCTTGAGAGCCAGGTCTGCCTACGGCTGCCTTTCTCAATAGCAAGGCTATGCTCACTGAGTCTGTACATAGTCAAAGCTTTCCTTAATTTTGGGTCAGTCACATTGGTCAGGTATTCTGCCACTGTGTACACTCTGTTTAGATGCCAAAAAGCATTCTAGTTTGCTCTGTTTTTTTGTTAATTCTTTCCAATGTGTCAAGTAATTATCTTTTTGTTTTCTCATGATTTGGTTGGGTCTAATTGTGTTGCTGTCCTGGGGCTCTGTGGGGTCTGTTTGTGTTTGTGAACAGACCCCCAGGACCAGCTTGCTTAGGGGACTCTTCTCCAGGTTCATCTCTCTGTAGGTGATGGCTGTGTTATGGAGGTTTGGGAATCGCTTCCTTTTAGGTGGTTGTAAAATTTAACGGCTCTTTTCTGGATTTTGATAATTAGCGGTTATTGGCCTAATTCTGCTCTGCATGCATTATTTGGTGTTTTATGTTGTACACTGAGGATATTTTTGCAGAATTCTGCATGCAGAGTCTCAATTTGGTGTATGTCCCATTTTGTGAATTCTTGGTTGGTGAGCGGACCCCAGACCTCACAACCATAAAGGGCAATGGGTTCTATAACTGATTCAAGTATTTTTAGCCAGATCCTAATTGGTATGTCCATTTTTATGTTCCTTTTGATGGCATAGAAGGCCCTTCTTGCCTTGTCTCTCAGATCGTTCACAGCTTTTTTATTTTTATTTTATTTTTTTATTTCACCTTTATTTAACCAGGTAAACCAGTTGAGAACAAGTTCTCATTTACAACTGCGACCTGGCCAAGATAAAGCATAGCAGTGCGATAAAAACAACAACACAGAGTTACATATGGGGTAAAACAAAACAAAAATCAAAAAAATACAACAGAAATACAATTAATATACAGTGTGCAAATTTAGCAAGTTATGGAGGTAAGGCAATAAAATAGGCTATAGTGCAAAATAATTACAATTTAGTATTAACACTGGAATGATGTGCAAGAGATGATGTGCAAATAGAGATACTGGGGTACAGATGAGCAAAATAAATAACAATATAGGGATGAGGTAGTTGGGCGGGCTAATTTCAGATGGGCTGTGTACAGGTGCAGTGATCGGTAAGGTGCTCTGACAACTGATGCCTAAAGTTAGTGAGGGAGATAAGCGTCTCCAGCTTCAGAGATTTTTGCAGTTTGTTCCAGTCATTGGCAGCAGAGAACTGGAAGGAATTGCGGCCAAAGGAGGTGTTGGCTTTGGGGATGACCAGTGAGATATACCCGCTGGAGCGCAGACTACGGGTGGGTGTTGCTATGGTGACCAATGAGCTAAGATAAGGCGGGATTTGCCTAGCAGTGATTTATAGATGGCCTGGAGCCAGTGGGTTTGGCGACGAATATGTAGTGAGGACCAGCCAACAAGAGCGTACAGGTCACAGTGGTGGGTATTATATGGGGCTTTGGAGACAAAACGGATGGCACTGTGATAGACAACATCCAATTTGCTGAGTAGAGTGTTGGAGGCTATTTTGTAAATGACATCGCCGAAGTCAAGGATCGGTAGGATAGTCAGTTTTACAAGGGCATGTTTGGCAGCATGAGTGAAGGAGGCTTTGTTGCGAAATAGGAAACCGATTCTAGATTTAACTTTGGATTGGAGATTCTTAATGTGAGTCTGGAAGGAGAGTTTACAGTCTAACCAGACACCTAGATATTTGTAGTTGTCCACGTACTCTAGGTCAGACCCGTCTAGAGTAGTGATTCTAGTCGGGTGGGCGGGTGCAAGCAGCGTTCGGTTGAAGAGCATGCATTTTGTTTTACTAGTGTTTAAGAGCAGTTGGAGGCTACTGAAGGAGTGTTGTATGGAATTGAAGCTCGTTTGGAGGTTTGTTAACACAGTGTCCAATGAAGGGCCAGATGTATACAAAATGGTGTCGTCTCTGCGAGAGGTGGATCTGAGAGTCACCAGCAGCAAGAGCGACGTCATTGATATACACAGAGAAAAGAGTTGGCCCAAGAATTGAACCCTGTGGCACCCCCATAGAGACTGCCATAGGTCCAGACAACAGGCCCTCCGATTTGACACATTGAACTCTATCTGAGAAGTAGTTGGTGAACCAGGCGAGGCAGTCATTAGAGAAACCAAGGCTATTTAGTCTGCCAATAAGAATGCGGTGGTTGACAGAGTCGAAAGCCTTGGCCAGGTCAATGAAAACGGCTGCACAGTACTGTCTATTATCGATCGCGGTTATAATATCATTTTAGGACCTTGAGCGTGGCTTGAAGTGCACCCATGACCAGCTCGAAACCGGATTGCATAGCAGAGAAGGTACGGTGGGATTCGAAATGGTTGGTGATCTGTTTGTTGACTTGGCTTTCAAAACTTTTGAAAGGCAGGGCAGGATGGATATGGGTCTGTAACAGTTTGGATCTAGAGTGTCACCCCCTTTGAAGAGGGGGGATGACCGCGGCAGCTTTCCAATCTCTGGGGATCTCAGACGTTACGAAAGAGAGGTTGAACAGGCTAGTAAAGGGGTTGCGACAATTTCCGTGGCTAGTTTTAGAAAGAAAGGGTCCAGATTGTCTAGTCCAGATGATTTGTAGGGGGTCCAGATTTTGCAGCTCTTTTAGAACATCAGCTGTCTGGATTTGTGTGAAGGAGAAGCGGGGGGGCATGGGCAAGTTGCAGCGGAGGGTGCAGAGCTGGTGGCCGGGGTAGTGGTAGCCAGGTGGAAAGCATGGCCAGCCGTAGCAAAATGCTTGTTGAAATTCTCGATTATTGTAGATTTATCGGTGGTGATAGTGTTTCTAGCCTCAGTGCAGTGGGCAGCTGGGAGGAAGTGCTCTTATTTTCCATGGACTTTACAGTGTCCCAAAACTTTTTTGGAGTTAGTGCTACAGGATGCAAATTTCTGTTTGAAAAAGTTAGCCTTTGCTTTCCTAACTGCTTGTGTATATTGGTTCCTAACTTCCCTGAAAAGTTGCATATCACGGGGGCTATTTGATGCTAATGCAGTACGCCACAGGATGTTTTTTGTGCTGGTCAAGGGCAGTCAAGTCTGAGGAGAACCAGGGGCTGTATCTGTTCTTAGTTCTGTATTTTTGAATGGGGCATGTCTATTTAAGATTGAGAGGAAATTACTTTTAAAGAACAACCAGGCATCCTCTACTGACGGAATGAGATCTATATCCATCCAGGATACCTGGGCCAGGTCAATTAGGAAGGCCTGCTCGCTGAAGTGTTTTTGGGAGCGTTTGACAGTGATGAGGGGTGGTCGTTTGACCGCGGACCCGTTACGGACGCAGGCAATAAGGCAGTGATCGCTGAGATCCTGGTTGAAGACAGCGGAGGTGTATTTAGAGGGTAAGTTAGTCAGGATGATATCTATGAGGGTACCCATGTTTACGGATTTAGGGTTGTACCTGGTAGGTTCGTTGATAATTTGCGTGAGGTTGAGGGCATCTAGCTTGGATTGTAGAGGGATGGCTGGGGTATTAAGCATATCCCAATTTAGGTCACCAAGCAGTACGAACTCTGAGGATAGATGGGGGGCAATCAGTTCACATATGGTGTCCAGGGCACAGCTGGGGGCTGAGGGGGTCTGTAGCAAGCGGCAACAGTGAGAGATTTATTTCTGGAAAGGTGGATTTTTAGAACTAAAAGCTCAAACTGTTTGGGCACAGACCTGGATAGTATGATAGAGCTCTGCAGGCTATCTCTACAGTAGATTGCAACTCCACCCCCTTTGGCAGTTCTATCTAGACGGAAAATGTTATAGTTGGGGATGGAAATTTCAGAATTTTTGGTGGCCTTCCTAAGCCAGGATTCAGACACTGCTAGAACATCAGGGTTGGCGGAGTGTGCTAACGCAGTGAATAACTCAAACTTAGGAAGGAGGCTTCTGATATTTATGTGCAGAAACCAAGACTTTTACGGTTACAGAAGTCAATAAATGATAGCTCCTGGGGAGTAGGAGTGATACTGGGGGCTGCAGGGCCTGGGTTAGCCTCTACATCACCAGAGGAACAGAGGAGGAGTAGAATAAGGATACGACTAAAGGCTTTAAGAACTGGTCTTCTAGTGCGTTGGGTACATAGAATAAAGGGGGCAGTTCTCCGGGCGTTGTAGAAAAGATTCAGGGCATTATGTACAGAAAAGGATATGGAAGGATATGAGTACAGTTCAGGTAATCCTAAGTGTTGGGTAACAATGAAAGAGATAGCATCATTGGAGGCATCGATTGAGCCGGTCTCGGCGTGTATGGGGGGAACAAAGGAACTATATGAGACAGTTTGAGAGGGACTAGGGGTTCTACATTGAAATTGTATAATAAGAACTAACCCAAACAGCAATAGGCAAGGCATAATTGACATAGGAGAGAGGCATAAAGCAGTCACGTGTTATTAGAGAGAGCTAAGACACAACTGGAAATAGCGATAACGTTTGGGCTAAGACTAAACAGAAAAAACAGGACAGAGTACCGTGTAAAGGAACAGTCCAGGCAGGCATCAGCTGTGCAGCTGAGTGATCATAAGGTCCAGTGAACAGCAATATGTGAGTCCGAGAGCAGTTCAAATTGGTGCTTCAGCACAGCTAGCAGGGAGCTAGCAGGCTAGCTCAAGGCTAACTGGTGCTTGCTATATGGCAATGGTATCAGCCAGCAACAGGTTGCAGCTAGCTAGCTGGTTGTGATGATCCGGCGCTAGGGTCCAGTGATTCCGGCAGAAAGTCCAATAAGCTATGGGTCGATAGCAGTGGGTCGAGTAGCACGCTGTGCAGACTGGCCGACGAATTGTCCAGGCTAGCTAGAGCTGGCTGGTGGATAGTGTAGGCCACGGACAAAGATGAAGACGCTAACAGTGACTAATAACACGTAGCCATTTAGTTGCAGCTAGCTAGCTGGTTGTGATGATCCGGCGCTAGGGTCCAGTGATTCCGGCAGAAAGTCCAATAAGCTATGGGTCGATAGCACGCTGGGTCGATAGCACGCGTGCAGACTGGCCGACTAATTGTCCAGGCTAGCTAGAGCTGGCTGGTGGATAGTGTAGGCCACGGACAGTGGTGGAGACGCTAACGGTAACTAATAGCAGGTAGCCAATTCAGATTGCGGCTACACACGTTTCAGCTTACGGTTCTTGATGAAAGTTATAAAGAAATAATAGAATCCTTTCCACGTTGGGTGAGGCGGGTTGCAGGAGAGTATATTTAGTTAAAGAGTGAAGTAAAAAAATTAGAAATATAGACAAAAAAAACAAGAAACGGGATATTTACACAGGACGAAAAATAAAAGCGACCGTACTGCTACGCCATCTTGGATATCCTATCAACTTGTGGAAGTTACCTGTGGCGCTGATGTTTAGGCCGAGGTATGTATAGTTTTTTGTGTGCTCTAGGGCAACGGTGTCTAGATGGAATTTGTATTTGTGGTCCTGGCAACTGGACCTTTTTTGGAACACCATTATTTTTGTCTTACTGAGATTTACTGTCAGGGCCCAGGTCTGACAAACTGTGCAGAAGATCTAGGTGCTGCTGTAGGCCCTCCTTGGTTGGTGACAGAAGCACCAGATCATCAGCAAACAGTAGACATTTGACTTCAGATTCTAGTAGGGTGAGGCCGGGTGCTGCAGACTGTTCTAGTGCCTTCGCCAATTGGTTGATATATATGTTGAAGAGGGTGGGGCTTATAATCTCTTATGTTTCCCCCCAACCCCACTTTCCATCAGTTTGAATAGCAGACCCTCATACCAATTTGAGTCAAAAGCTTTTTTTGAAGTCAACAAAGCATGAGAAGACTTTGCCTTTGTTTCGTTTTGTTTATTTGTCAATTAGGGTGTGCAGGGTGAATACGTGGTCTGTCGTACGGTAATTTGGTAAAAAGCCAATTTGACATTTGCTCAGTAAATTGTTTTCACTGAGGAAATAAACAAGTCTGCTGTTAATGATAATGCAGAGGATTTTCCCAAGGTTGCTGTTGATGCATATCACACGGTTGTTATTAGGGTCAAATTTGTCTCCACTTTTGTGGATTTAGGTTATCAGTCCTTGGTTCCAAATATTGGGGAAGATGCCAGAGCTAAGGGTGATGTTAAAGAGTTTAAGTAAAGCCAATTGTAATATATATATATATATATATATATATATATATATATATATTATTTTATCATTTCACATGCCTTTTTGTGTTGGAGGATTTGTATTTTGTCCTGTAGTTCATTTAATGTAATTGGAGAATCCAGTGGGTTCTGGTAGGCTTTAATAGCTGATTCTAATTCTATTTGTAATTGATCATGTATATGTTTTTGCTGTTTGTTCTTTGTTATAGGGCCAAAAAGATTGGAGAAGTGGTTTATCCATACATCTCCGTTTTGGATAGATAACTATTCGCGTTGTTGTTTGTTTAGTGTTTTCCAATTTTCCCTGAAGTGGTTAGAGTCTATGGATTACATTGAGCTGATTTCTGACGTGCTGTTCCTTCTTTTTCCGTAGTGTATTTTTGGGGGCAGAAGGGGCATAGGTCTGATATGGGGGGGCCTATATAGGGTGTGGCTTTGTTTGGGGTGGTCTCAGCTGGTTGTGGTGTGGATGGTGAAGCTGTGGTCTGGGTGTAGGTCCTCTTGGCGTGGGTTCTCTCGGTACAGGTACAGGAGTCCGTTGCTCTGTTGCTCCTGTGTCAGGTGCTGAGGCTGCGGTTGAGGGTGACGTCCTTCAGGGTCCTGGCAAAAGTTGGGATTGCTGCCTTGTAGAGATGGACCTGGTCGTAAAAGCTGTTCCAGTCCAGGGTGGAGTGGTGGGCCAGGTAGACATTAGGTTTTGAGGCACAGTCCTGGGAAATGCTTGCATTCACCCACTGTATCGTGGCAAGGTGAATGTCTTTTCGTGGTAGCAGGGTGGAGATAACCACTTGTGCGTTGGGGAAAGTAGAAGAAGCTTTTTCAATCACTCCCTTGAGTGCTGTGGCCACCCTTTCCTGCCGGGCTCTCAGGTCGTTTGTGCCTGTGTGAATTATGATGTGGCTGGGGGACCTTAGTCTCCTCTGACAACAGCTCCTAGTGTTTGGGAACCAGAGTTTAGCCACTTTGTGTTTGGGAAAAAGTTTATTCTCTTGAATGTATTTCCATTTGAGTCAATGAGGAGCACCATTTCTTGCTTTTGTGTGTCCTCAGTGGATGTGTGGGGGTTGTCAGGACAGCTGCAGGACAGTCTGCACGACAGTTTGAAGAGGTGTGATCAGACTCACTAAGGATGGGGGAGTCGTCACAGAGAGAGAGCTTTTCCTTTGATCTAGTACAAGGAGGATGCCCTCCACCATGACTGTCCCAGACTTCTACACGTCTCACTCTGGCTCTCACTTCCTGTCCTACCACTCCTGCTTCACTATGCTACACTCGTTTTTCACAGGGAACTAACTAACACATGGTACAGCTAGCAACTGACAGGCAAATCAATTAAAAGCAGCTTTAAATAACCCACGCTAGTCAAGTCTGTAACAGGGTACAGTGAGGGAACTGAACGATCCTCACCGGAACTGAACGATCCTCACCAGAACTGAAGGATCCTCACCAGAACTGAAGGGAAAATAAGAGACACCTGAGATTCCTCAGAAATACAGCGCCTTCGGAAAGTATTCAGACTCCTTGACTTTTTCCACATTTTGTTACGTTACAGCCTTATTCTAAAATGGATTAAATAGTTTTTTTCCCCTCATCAAAATGACAAAGCGAAAACAGGTTTTTAGACATTTCTGCAAATGTATTACAAAATAAAAACTGAAATGTTACATTTACATAAGTATTCAGACCCTTTACTCAGTACTTTGTTGAAGCATCTTTGACAGCGATTACAGCCTCGAGTCTTCTTGGGTATGGTGCTACAAGCTTGGCACACCTGTATTTGGGGAGTTTCTCCCATTCTTCTCTGCAGATCCTCTCAAGCTCTGTCAGGTTGGATGTGGAGCATCGCTGGACAGCTATTTTCAGGTCTCTCCAGAGATGTTTGATCAGGTTCAAGTCCGGGCTCTGGCTGGGCCACTCAAGGACATTCAGAGACTTGTCCCGAAGCCACTCCTGCGTTGTCTTGGCAGTGTGCTTAGGGTCGTTGTCCTGTTGGAAGGTGAACCTTCGCCCCAGTCTGAGGTCCTGAGCGCTCTGGAGCAGGTTTTCATCAAGGATCTCTCTGTACTTTGCTCTTTCATTTTTCCCTCGATCCTGACTAGTCTCCCAGTCCCTGCCGCTGAAAAACATCCCCACAGCATGATGCTGCCACCACCATGCTTCACCGTAGGGATGGTGCCAGGTTTCCTCCAGACGTGACGCTTGGCATTCCGGCCAAAGAGTTAAATCTTGGTTTCATCAGAACAGGGAATCTTGTTTCACATTTACATTTTAGTCATTTAGCAGATGCTCTTATCTAGAGCGACTTACAGTTAGTGAGTGCATACATTTTTCATACTGGCCCCCCGTGGGAAATGAACCCACAACCCTGGCGTTGCAAGCGCCATGCTCTACCAACTGAGCTACAGGGGACTACATGGTGTGAGAGTCCTTTAGGTGCCTTTTGGCAAACTCCAAGCGGAGGAGTGGAGTCTGTCTGGCAACTCTATCATAAAGGCCTGATTGGTGGAGTGCTGCAGAGATGGTTGTCCTTCTGGAAGGTTCTCCCATCATCACAGAGGAATTCTGTAGCTCTGTCAGAGTGACCATCGGGTTCTTGGTCACCTCCCTCGATTGCTCAGTTTGGCCGGGCGGCCAGCTCTAGGAAGAGTCTTGGTGGTTCCAAACTTCTTCCATTTAAGAATGATCGAGTCCACTATGTTCTTGGGGACCTTCAATGCTGCAGAAATGTTTTGGTACCTTTCACCAGATCTGTCCCTCAACACAATCCTGTCTCTGAGCTCTACGGACAATTCCTTTGACCTCATGGCTTGGTTTTTGCTCTGACATGCACTGTCAACTGTGGGACCGTATATAGACAGGTGTGTGCCTTTCCAAATCATGTCCAATCAATTAAATTTACCACAGGTGGACTCCAATCAAGTTGTAGAAACATTTCAAGGAAGATCAATGGAAACAGAATCTCATGGCAAAGGGTCAGAATACTTATGTAAATAAGGTATTTCTGTTTTATTATTCCCTCCCTTCCTCCCTCACCTCCCTTCCTCCCTCACCTCCCTTCCTCCCTCCCTTCCTTCCTCCCTCACCTCCCTTCCTCCCTTCCTCCCTCCCTTCCTTCCTCCCTCACCTCCCTTCCTCCCTTCCTCCCTTCCTCCCTTCCTCCCTTCCTCCCTTCCTCCCTCACCTCCCTTCCTCCCTCCCTTCCTTCCTCCCTCACCTCCCTTCCTCCCTTCCTCCCTTCCTCCCTTCCTCCCTTCCTCCCTCCCTTCCTTCCTCCCTCACCTCCCTTCCTCCCTTCCTCCCTTCCTCCCTCCCTTCCTTCCTCCCTCACCTCCCTTCCTCCCTCCCTCCCTTCTGAATTGTGGTTGTTATTGGGAGGTTTTCAGAGGTGTGAGACGTATGACTCTGTAGGTTAGCCTCAGTAGGTTAACCTCAGTAGGTTAGCCTCAGTATTTTAGCCTCTGTAGGTTAGCGTCTGTAGGTTAGCCTCTGTAGGTTAGCCTCAGTAGGTTAACCTCAGTATTTTAGCCTCTGTAGGTTACCCTCTGTAGGTTAGCCTCAGTAGGTTAGCCTCAGTATTTTAGCCTCTGTAGGTTAGCGTCAGTAGGTTAGCCTCAGTAGGTTAGCCTCTGTTAGCCTCTGTAGGTTAGCCTCAGTAGGTTAGCCTCTGTTAGACTCAGTTTGTTCGTGTCTTCTGAAGCCATTTGAATCATTTAATAATAATAATAATAATAATAATAATAATAATAATAATAATAATAATAATGTAGTACATTTGTGTGTATGTCTGTGTTGGGACATCAGTGTAAGTATGTGTGAGTGTGTGGGTAGAGTCCAGTGTGTGGGTAGAGTCCAGTGTGTGGGTAGAGTCCAGTGTGTGGGTAGAGTCCAGTGTGTGTGTAGAGTCCAGTGTGTGGGTAGAGTCCAGTGTGTGGGTAGGGTCCAGTGTGTGGGGTAGAGTCCAGTGTGTGGTTAGAGTCCAGTGTGTGGGTAGAGTCCAGTGTGTGGGTAGAGTCCAGTGTGTGGGTAGAGTCCAGTATGTGGTAGAGTCCAGTGTGTGGGTAGAGTCCAGTGTGTGGGTAGAGTCCAGTGTGTGGGTAGAGTCCAGTGTGTGGGTAGAGTCCAGTGTGTGGGTAGAGGCCAGTGAGTGTGTGGGTAGAGTCCAGTGTGTGGGTAGAGTCCAGTGTGTGGGTAGAGTCCAGTGAGTGTGTGGGTAGAGTCCAGTGTGTGGGTAGAGTCCAGTGTGTGGAGTCCAGTGTGTTGGTAGAGTCCAGTGTGTGGGTAGAGTCCAGTGTGGGGGTAGAGTCCAGTGTGTGTGTGGGTAGAGTCCAGTGTGTGGGTAGGGTCCAGTGTGTGGGTAGAGTCCAGTGTGTGGGTAGAGTCCAGTGTGAGGGTTGAGTCCAGTGTGTGGGTAGAGTCCAGTGTGTGGGTAGAGTCCAGTGTGTGGGTAGAGTCCAGTGTGTGGGTAGAGTCCAGTGTGTGGGTAGAGTCCAGTGTGTGGGTAGAGTCCAGTGTGTGGGTAGAGTCCAGTGAGTGTGTGGGTAGAGTCCAGTGTGGGGGTAGAGTCCAGTGTGTGGGTAGAGTCCAGTGTGTGGTAGAGTCCAGTGTGTGGTAGAGTCCAGTGAGTGTGTGGGTAGAGTCCAGTGTATGGGTAGAGTCCAGTGTGTGGGTAGAGTCCAGTGAGTGTGTGGGTAGAGTCCAGTGTGGGGGTAGAGTCCAGTGTGTGGGTAGAGTCCAGTGTGTGGGTAGAGTCCAATGTGTGGGTAGAGTCCAGTGTGTGGGTAGAGTCCAGTGTGTGGTAGAGTCCAGTGTGTGGTAGAGTCCAGTGTGTGGGTAGAGTCCAGTGTGTGGGTAGAGTCCAGTGAGTGTGTGGGTAGAGTCCAGTGAGTGTGTGGGTAGAGTCCAGTGAGTGTGTGGGTAGAGTCCAGTGTGTGGGTAGAGTCCAGTGAGTGTGTGGGTAGAGTCCAGTGTGGGGGTAGAGTCCAGTGTGTGGGTAGAGTCCAGTGAGTGTGTGGGTAGAGTCCAGTGAGTGTGTGGGTAGAGTCCAGTGTATGGGTAGAGTCCAGTGTGTGGGTAGAGTCCAGTGAGTGTGTGGGTAGAGTCCAGTGTGTGGGTAGAGTCCAGTGAGTGTGTGGGTAGAGTCCAGTGTATGGGTAGAGTCCAGTGTGTGGGTAGAGTCCAGTGAGTGTGTGGGTAGAGTCCAGTGTGGGGGTAGAGTCCAGTGTGTGGGTAGAGTCCAGTGTGAGGGGTAGAGTCCAGTGTGTGGGTAGAGTCCAGTGTGTGGGTAGAGTCCAGTGTGTGGGTAGAGTCCAGTGTGTGGGTAGAGTCCAGTGTGTGGGTAGAGTCCAGTGTGTGGGTAGAGTCCAGTGTGTGGGTAGAGTCCAGTGTGTGGGTAGAGTCCAGTGTGTGGGTAGAGTCCAGTGTGTGGGTAGAGTCCAGTGTGTGGGTAGAGTCCAGTGTGTGGGTAGAGTCCAGTGTGTGGGTAGAGTCCAGTGTGTGGGTAGAGTCCAGTGTGTGGGTAGAGTCCAGTGTGTGGTAGAGTCCAGTGAGTGTGTTGGTAGAGTCCAGTGTATGGGTAGAGTCCAGTGTGTGGGTAGAGTCCAGTGAGTGTGTGGGTAGAGTCCAGTGTGGGGGTAGAGTCCAGTGTGTGGGTAGAGTCCAGTGTGTGGGTAGAGTCCAGTGTGTGGGTAGTGGCCAGTGTGTGGGGTAGAGTCCAGTGTGTGGGTAGAGTCCAGTGTGTGGGTAGAGTCCAGTGTGTGGGTAGAGTCCAGTGTGTGGGTAGAGTCCAGTGTGTGGGTAGAGTCCAGTGTGTGGGTAGGGTCCAGTGTGTGGGGTAGAGTCCAGTGTGTGGTTAGAGTCCAGTGTGTGGGTAGAGTCCAGTGTGAGGGTAGAGTCCAGTGTGTGGGTAGAGTCCAGTGTGTGGGTAGAGTCCAGTGTGTGGGGTAGAGTCCAGTGTGTGGGGTAGAGTCCAGTGTGTGGTAGAGTCCAGTGTGTGGGTAGAGTCCAGTGTGAGGGTGGAGTCCAGTGTGTGGGTAGAGTCCAGTGTGTGGTAGAGTCCAGTGTGTGGGTAGAGTCCAGTGTGTGGGTAGAGTCCAGTGTGTGGGTAGAGTCCAGTGTGTGGGTAGAGTCCAGTGTGTGGGTAGAGTCCAGTGTGTGGGTGGAGTCCAGTGTGTGGGTAGAGTCCAGTGTGTGGTAGAGTCCAGTGTATGGGTAGAGTCCAGTGTGTGGGTAGAGTCCAGTGTGTGGGTAGAGTCCAGTGTGTGGGTAGAGTCCAGTGTGTGGGTAGAGTCCAGTGTGTGGGTAGAGTCCAGTGTGTGGGTAGAGTCCAGTGTGTGGGTAGAGTCCAGTGTGTGGGTAGAGTCCAGTGTGTGGGTAGAGTCCAGTGTGGGGGTAGAGTCCAGTGTGTGGGTAGGGTCCAGTGTGTGGGTAGAGTCCAGTGTGTGGGTAGAGTCCAGTGTGAGGGTAGAGTCCAGTGTGTGGTAGAGTCCAGTGTGTGGGTAGAGTCCAGTGTGTGGGTAGAGTCCAGTGTGTGGTAGAGTCCAGTGTGTGGTAGAGTCCAGTGAGTGTGTGGGTAGAGTCCAGTGTGTGGGTAGAGTCCAGTGAGTGTGTGGGTAGAGTCCAGTGTGGGGGTAGAGTCCAGTGTGTGGGTAGAGTCCAGTGTGTGGGTAGAGTCCAGTGTGTGGGTAGAGTCCAGTGTGTGGGTAGAGTCCAGTGTGGGGGTAGAGTCCAGTGTGTGGGTAGAGTCCAGTGTGTGGGTAGAGTCCAGTGTGTGGGTAGAGTCCAGTGTGTGGGTAGAGTCCAGTGTGGGGGTAGAGTCCAGTGTGTGGGTAGGGTCCAGTGTGTGGGTAGAGTCCAGTGTGTGGGTAGAGTCCAGTGTGAGGGTAGAGTCCAGTGTGTGGTAGAGTCCAGTGTGTGGGTAGAGTCCAGTGTGTGGGTAGAGTCCAGTGTGTGGTAGAGTCCAGTGTGTGGTAGAGTCCAGTGAGTGTGTGGGTAGAGTCCAGTGTGTGGGTAGAGTCCAGTGAGTGTGTGGGTAGAGTCCAGTGTGGGGGTAGAGTCCAGTGTGTGGGTAGAGTCCAGTGAGTGTGTGGGTAGAGTCCAGTGTGGGGGTAGAGTCCAGTGTGTGGGTAGAGTCCAGTGTGAGGGTAGAGTCCAGTGTGAGGGTAGAGTCCAGTGTGAGGGTAGAGTCCAGTGTGAGGGTAGAGTCCAGTGTGAGGGTAGAGTCCAGTGAGTGGGTAGAGTCCAGTGTGTGGGTAGAGTCCAGTGTGTGTGCAGAGTCAGTGCAGGAGAGTTAGTTCAATAAAGGGTAAATGCAGGTAGTCTGGGTTGCATTTGATTAGCTATTTAGCAGGTCCTGCTGGTTCCAGACTTGGTGCATTGGTACCGCTTGGTGCATTGGTACCGCTTGATGCATTGTTACCGCTTGGTGCATTGGTACCGCTTGTCGTGCGGTAGCAGAGAGAACAATCTATGGCAAGGGTCATCAACTAGATATAGTCGCGGGTCTATTTTTCTGGAGCGGATGGTCGGGGGCCGGAACATAATTACAAATCATTTGTAGACTGTGAAGAAGCCCAAAGATATAATATTTGACTAAAACATAATAATTTCAAACCTTGTTTACATTTGTATACGATCACGTACACTGAGTATACCAAATATTAGGAACACCTCCCTAATATTGAGTTAATTAACTACAGTGTTGTTGATCCATCCTCAGTTTTCTACTATCACAGCCATTAAAGAGTTTTAAAGTCACCATTGGCCTCATGGTGAAATCCCTGAGCGGTTTCCTTCCTCTCCGGTACGCCTGTATCTTTGTAGTGACTGGGTGTATTGATACACCATCCAAAGTGTAATTAATAACTTCACCATGCTCAAAGGGATATTCAATGTCTGCTTTAAAAATGTTTTACCAATCTACCAATAGGTGCCCTTCTTTACGAGGCATTGGAAAACCTCCCTGGTCTTTGTGGTTGAATCTGTGTTTGAAATTCACTGCTCGACTGAGGGACCTTACAGATAATTGTATGTGTGGGGTACAGAGATGAGGTAGTCATTCAAAAGATCGTGCTAAACATTATTATTTGCACACGCAAATCTTTACTCCTGAACTTATTTAGACTTGCCATAACAAAGGGGTTGAATAATTATTGACTCAAGACATTTCACCTTTTCATTTTTAATTAATTTGTAAAAATTGACATTATGGGGTATTGTGTGTAGGCCAGTGACAAAAAAAATCTACATTTAATCAAATTTCAATTCAGGCTGTGACACAACAAAATGTGGAAAAAGTCAAGGGGTGTGAATACTTTTTCAAGGCACTGACGAGAGCACCATCTTCTGGCTCTCAGCAAGTGTTTGGCCGGTCAGAGGAAAGTAAACCTCTAGAAATCTTTAGGAGAAACATTATTCCTGTTGTCTGTTATCAACCCATGTGCCATTTGGTCTGTAAATATGTACCCATCCCACCTAACATCCAAAATCCAATCCTTCGTTTCCTCTCCCACATAACTAAAACTTATTTTTCTCTCTCTGCTGTCCTGGACATTGATGAATGGATTCCCATGTAATAATAATAATAATATGCCATTTAGCAGACACTTTTATCCAAAGCGACTTACAGTCATGCGTGCATACATTTTTGTGTATGGGTGGTCCCGGGGATCGAACCCACTACCTTGGCGTTGCAAGCGCCGTGCTCTACCAGCTGAGCTACAGAGGACCACACCATACCCTTGTTGTGCCAAACCGAACTGTACTGGGCTCAGATATGTTCTTGACATGCAGCACTAATCCGCGATGTTTCCTTCTTACAGCCGACTGATCTGGAGAACCTGGAGGAGCGAAGCCGGGTGGAGGGATCTAAAGGAACCTGCCGTAGTCCCACACCCATGAAGTTCAGGAACAGATCCCAAGGTTAGAACAAACGCCATGCTCTGGGAAGGGAGGTAGGGAGAGAGAGGGAGGGAGAGAGAGATAGAGAGAGAGAGGGAGAGAGAGATAGAGAGAGAGGGACAAGAGAGAGATGAAGAGAGAGAGAGAGAGAGAGAGAGAGAGAGAGAGAGAGAGAGAGAGAGAGAGAGGGGGGGGAGAGAGAGAGAGAGAGAGAGAGCGGGAGAGAGAGAGAGGGGGACAAGAGAGAGATGAAGAGAGAGAGAGAGAGAGAGAGAGAGAGAGAGAGAGAGAGAGAGAGAGAGAGAGAGAGAGAGAGAGAGAGAGAGAGGGGGACAAGAGAGAGAGAGAGAGAGAGCAGGAGAGAGAGAGAGGGGGACAAGAGAGAGATGAAGACAGAGAAACAGGGGGAGGGAGAGGGAGAGATTAGTCCAAGCGTAGAGTGAAGCGGTCAGTCATGCTACACTGTTAATTGCTCCAGTTAAAAGGAGCTCCACTCCTCTCTCCACTCCAGCTCCACTCCTCTCTCCACTCCAGCTCCACTCCTCTCTCCACTCCAGCTCCACTCCTCTCTCTATTCCAGCTCCACTCCTCTCTCCACTCCAGCTCCACTCCTCTCTCTATTCCAGCTCCACTCCTCTCTCTATTCCAGCTCCACTCCTCTCTCCACTCCAGCTCCACTCCTCTCTCTATTCCAGCTCCACTCCTCTCTCCACTCCAGCTCCACTCCTCTCTCTATTCCAGCTCCACTCCTCTCTCCACTCCAGCTCCACTCCTCTCTCTATTCCAGCTCCACTCCTCTCTCCACTCCAGCTCCACTCCTCTCTCTATTCCAGCTCCACTCCTCTCTCTATTCCAGCTCCACTCCTCTCTCCACTCCAGCTCCACTCCTCTCTCTATTCCAGCTCCACTCCTCTCTCCACTCCAGCTCCACTCCTCTCTCTATTCAAGCTCCACTCCTCTCTCCACTCCTCTCTCCACTCCAGCTCCACTCCTCTCTCCACTCCAGCTCCACTCCTCTCTCTATTCCAGCTCCACTCCTCTCTCCACTCCAGCTCCACTCCTCTCTCCACTCCAGCTCCACTCCTCTCTCTATTCCAGTTCCACTCCTCTCTGCATTCCAGCTCCACTCCTCTCTCCACTCCAGCTCCACTCCTCTCTCTATTCCAGCTCCACTCCTCTCTCTATTCCAGCTCCACTCCTCTCTCCATTCCAGCTCCACTCCTCTCTCCATTCCAGCTCCACTACTCTCTCCATTCCAGCTCCACTGCTCTGTCCACTCCTCTCTCCACTCCAGCTCCACTCCACTCACATCCTCTGACCGATAGGCGCGGCAAGAGATTAAAGGGGGAGGATAGTTCTAATGTCATTGTTCCTCAATAAAGGGGGGAGATAGTTATAATATCATTGTTCCTCATTAAAGGGTGAGGATAGTTCTAATGTCATTGTTCTTCATTAAAGGGTGAGGATAGTTCTAATGTCATTGTTCCTCATTAAAGGGTGAGGATAGTTCTAATGTCATTGTTCCTCATTAAAGGGTGAGGATAGTTCTAATGTTTGATTTGACTGGCTGTCCTCAAGTAAAGATTACACAAACCGTTTTAACCTCTATCATTGACAGCAGTTACCCACTGGGCACACACTGGTTGAATCATGTTGTTTCCACGTCATTTCAATGAAATGACGTTGAACCGACATGGAATAGACGTCGAATTGACGTCTGTGCCCAGCGGGTAGCGATGCCGTGTTGTTTTATCACCCTGAAAAGTGGTGCATCAATTGAGGTCACATTTAGACAACTATAGGGGCATGAGGCTCTACAATACAGTGAAGATGATTAGCTCGTGAGACTTCATGTCTTCTGATGATTGGCTAGTGAGACTTCCTGGTTTGTGTTTCAGGGGGCGGTAGTCGTCTGGAGTCTGTGGGAGAGGACGATGAGCTGATGGTGGAGAATGGAGAGGCTGGGAGTGACATGGTGGAGAAACCGACACGAGGCGGGCGCAAACACTCCCTGCCTCAGCAGTTAGACACTGTGGGCATCCGCCAGGTCAGTAGGTCAAAGGGTACAGGAGTAGAGGTCAGGGGTCGCCAGGTCAGTTTCTGGCGGATGGTGTTATTCATGCAGGTTGCCATATACAAGGTTCATGGCTAGAAGCGATACAGCTTATGTCAAAGTGAATTCAAACTCCCGCGAGAGTTTGAAACTTGCCTGCCGAATTTGGGACTTGGGAGAGTGTTCAGAATCAATTCAGTTTTCTTTTGATCAAAGTCATTGTTTTGTTTCTTTTTTCACAAAAATGTAGACGTTAATGGGGTAGTTGTAAATTTTTGGTGCAAATCACTATATTCACAGTGCTTTAGCTGTCACCCATATTGGATATATATATAGTATATTACACTAGCTAACGTTAGCTACTTCCCTCGCCGCCGTACTGACGCCAGGACAGCGGAGTCACTCACCACCTTCCGGAGGAATACCTGGGATAGGATAAAGTAATCCCCCTTACCCCACCCCCCCAAAAAATATAAAATAAAAAATAAATAAATAATAATAATACATATTGTAAAGTGGTTATCCCACTGGCTATAAGGTGAATGCACCAATTTGTAAGTCGCTCTGGATAAGAGCGTCTGCTAAATGACGTAAATGTAAATACACTAGCTAACGTTAGCTACTCCCCTCGCCGTTCTGCAGGGCAGCAGTGCTCACTGTGTCGGGGTGTTGTGCTGCCTGCTTTCTGTGCCCATTGATTGAGTAGACTATCATGGTGGTACCAATATTCCAAGTCATTTCTGGTGTTTGCTGCTATCCTATCAAATTCAATAAGTACTGGGAGGAAAACAGTTGTCCACGTTAGCTACCGCTGGAGACATAGTGATACAGCCGCCCAGTGGGAAGCATGTTAGTTACCGCCGGAGACATAGTGATACAGCCGCCCAGTGGGAAGCATGTTAGCTACCGCCGGAGACATAGTGATACAGCCGCCCAGTGGGAAGCATGTTAGCTACCGCCGGAGACATAGTGATACAGCCGCCCAGTGGGAAGCATGTTAGCTACCGCCGGAGACATAGTGATACAGCCGCCCAGTGGGAAGCATGTTAGCTACCGCCGGAGACATAGTGATACAGCCGCCCAGTGGGAAGCATGTTAGCTACCGCCGGAGACATAGTGATACAGCCGCCCAGTGGGAAGCATGTTAGTTACCGCTGGAGACATAGCGATACAGCCGCCCAGTGGGAAGCATGTTAGTTACCGCTGGAGACATAGTGATACAGCCGCCCAGTGGGAAGCATGTTAGTTACCGCCGGAGACATAGTGATACAGCCGCCCAGTGGGAAGCATGTTAGTTACCGCCGGAGACATAGTGATACAGCCGCCCAGTGGGAAGCATGTTAGTTACCGCCGGAGACATAGTGATACAGCTGCCCAGTGGGAAGCATGTTAGTTACCGCCGGAGACATAGTGATACAGCCGCCCAGTGGGAAGCATCTCACGTAGGCAAGTACCTCCATACGACACCGGTGCACTGGTCATTCACACCGGCTTGTCGTCGTGCATCCCGAGGGCAGTAACGTTAGCTATAACGTTTGTCACTGTGACATCCAGATGTTGAACAATATTACAAGTTATTTCTCCCTCGAAATAAATATAACTCTCTTTTACAATTTTGTATTAGCTCCTGGCTGTTGTTGCAAGCTAGCCAGCATAACTAGCTGGCTTGTTCAAAGTCTGAGTTCAGAGCGAGAGTGTGACATCCCTTTGACATAAGCCATATCCCTTCTAGCCATGACCATACACAAGGTCGACTCGCTGGTTCGAATCCCACCCCAACCCCAACCCCAACCCCTAACCCTAAACATATCCAATCACATCCAACCCAAAGGCTTGTCATTACACCAGCAGTGGTCATAGGGTGATGGTCAAGGAATAATGTACTATCCCCATGGGGAATTTTCCCTTGAAGGGGAAGTGGATTAAACCTACCTGTGGTGCTCAGCTCCCGCCTCTGAAGACCTGAAGTCTGATTGGTACCATTCCTACTTAGGGATCTAAAATGATAATGAAATCATGCGAAACTGTATTTCCCTTGATGGTTTAACAGAAATACACCCCCATCCTAACTACCTCCGTCTCCCCCCTTTCCACCGTCTCCCCTCTCTCCCCCCTCTTTTCCATCTCCCCTCTCTCCCCCCTCTACTCCATCTCCCCCCTCTTTTCCATCTCCCCTCTCTCCCCCATCCTCTCCCTCTTTCCCGTCTCCCCCGTCTCTCCCCTCTCCCCGTCTCCCCCTCTTCCCCGTCTCTCCTGTCTTCCCCGTCTCCCCCGTCTCCACCCCTCTCCCCATCTCCACCACTCTAACCCGTCTCTCCCTCTCCCCGTCTCCACCCCTCTCCCCCATCTCCACCCCTCTCCCCCATCTCCACCCCTCTAACCCGTCTCTCCCCTCTCCCCCGTCTCCCCTCTCTCCCCCGCCTCTCCCCTCTTCCCCGTCTCCACCCCTCTCCCCCTGTCTCTCCCCTCTTCCCCGTCTCCACCCCTCTCCCCCATCTCCACCCCCTCTCCCCCGTCTCCCCCCTCTCCCCGTCTCCCCCCTCTCCCCTGTCTCTCCCCTCTTCCCTGTCTCCACCCCTCTCCCCGTCTCTCCCCTCTTCCCCGTCTCCCCGTCTCTCCCCTCTTCCCCGTCTTCCCCGTCTCCCCCATCTCCACCCCTCTTCCCTGTCTCCCCCCTCTTCCCCGTCTCCTCCCCTCTTTCTCTGACCTCTCAGTGGCTGGCTGGGTCATGGATCCAGGGACATCTCACGCCTGTCCTACCCTGGATGGATGGGCTTTAAATAGGTCATAAGAGCCTGTTCTGCTCACCCCTCAGGCTGATAGATATACTGTACAGTCCCCTTGTCCTCACATGCTGATTTGTGTGATAATAACCCAGGCCGAGGGACATCAAAGCCCAGACCGCCCTCTCAGCCTGCCTCTCCTGCTCTCACCACAATGCTTCTCGTGGCATGGCTAATTGCTGTGTTAATCAAGGCCAGATTAAGGCCAGATTGGCCAGACAAAGTGGCCAGAGCCTTGTAATATACT
>NC_059207.1:21598046-21620546 GCF_020615455.1 Coregonus clupeaformis
TGTGTTACTAGGCTGTGTTAGCTAGGCTGTGTTAGCTAGGCTGTGTTAGCTAGGCTGTGTCCACTAGGCTGTGTTAGCTAGGCTGTGTTAGCTAGGCTGTGTTAGCTAGGCTGTGTTAGCTAGGCTGTGTTAGCTAGGCTGTGTTAGCTAGGCTGTGTTAGCTAGGCTGTGTTAGCTAGGCTGTGTCCGCTAGGCTGTGTCAGCTAGGCTGTGTTAGCTAGGCTGTGTTAGCTAGGCTGTGTTAGCTAGGCTGTGTTAGCTAGGCTGTGTCCGCTAGGCTGTGTTAGCTAGGCTGTGTTAGCTAGGCTGTGTCCGCTAGGCTGTGTTAGCTAGGCTGTGTTAGCTAGGCTGTGTTAGCTAGGCTGTGTTAGCTAGGCTGTGTCCGCTAGGCTGTGTCCGCTAGGCTGTGTTACTAGGCTGTGTTAGCTAGGCTGTGTTAGCTAGGCTGTGTTAGCTAGGCTGTGTCCGCTAGGCTGTGTTAGCTAGGCTGTGTCCGCTAGGCTGTGTTAGCTAGGCTGTGTTAGCTAGGCTGTGTCCGCTAGGCTGTGTTAGCTAGGCTGTGTTAGCTAGGCTGTGTTAGCTAGGCTGTGTTAGCTAGGCTGTAAAGCTACCTGACACGCTCAATCAAATGTTATTTGTCACATGCTTCGTAAACAACAGGTGTAGACTAAAGGTTAAATGCTGACTTACGGGGGCCCTTTTCCAACAATGGAGAAATTAATGAAATAAATCAAATAAAAATAGAAATAGAGACAGTGAATACAAATGAAGAGTAAAAATAACATGGTTATATATAGGGAGTAGAAAATAACATGGTTGTCAGCTAGACTGAGAGGGATGTTTCCTATCAAAGTATATACTATCATAAGTATTCACACCCTTTACTATGAGACTTGAAATTGAGCTCAGGTGCATCCTGTTTCCATTGATCATCCTTGAGATGTTTCTACAACTTGATTGGAGTCCACCTGTGGTAAATTCAATTGATTGGACATGATTTGGAAAGGCACACACCTGTCTATATAAGGTCCCACAGTTGACAGTGCATGTCAGAGCAAAAACCAAGCCATGAGGTCGAAGGAATTGTCCTTAGAGCGCCGAGACAGGATTGTGTCGATGCACAGATCTGGGGAAGGGTACCAAAAAATGTCTGCAGCATTGAAGGTCCCCAAGAACACAGTGGCCTCCATCATTCTTAAATGGAAGAAGTTTAGAACCACCAAGACTCTTCCTAGAGCTGGCCGCCCGCCCAAACTGAGCAATCGGGGGAGAAGGGCCTTGGGTCAGGGAGGTGACCAAGAACCCAATGGTCACTCTGAAAGAGCTCGAGAGTGCCTCTGTGGAGATGGGAGAACCTTCCAGAAGGACAACCATCTCTGCAGCACTCCACCAATCAGGCCTTTATGGTAGAGTGTTGCCAGACAGAAGCCACTCCTCAGTAAAAAACACATGACAGCCCGCTTGGAGTTTGCCAAAAGGCACTTAAAGACTCTCAGACCATGAGAAACAAGATTTTCTGGTCTGATGAAACCAAGATTAAACTCTTTGGCCTGAATGCCAAGCATCACGTCTGTCGGAAACCTGGCACCATCCCTACGGTGAAGAATGGTGGTGGCAGCATCATGCTGTGGGGATGTTTTTCAGTGGCAGGGACTGGGAGACTAGTCAGGATCGAGGGAAAGATGAACGGACCAAAGTACAGAGAGATCCTTGATGAAAACCTGCTCCAGAGCGCTCAGGACCTCAGACTGGGGTGAACGTTCACCATCCAACAGGACAACAACCCTAAGCACACAGCCAAGACAATGCAGGAGTGGCTTCGGGACAAGTCTCTGAATGTCTTTGAGTGGCCCAGCCAGAGCCCGGACTTGAACCCGTTCGAACATCTCTGGAGAGACCTGAAAATAGCTGTGCAGCGACGCTCCACATCCAACCTGACAGAGCTTGAGAGGATCTGCAGAGAAGAATGGGAGAAACTCCCCAAATACAGGTGTGCCAAGCTTGTAGCGTCATACCCAAGAAGACTCGAGGCTGTAATTGCTGCTAAAGGTGCTTCAACAAAGTACTGAGTAAAGGGTCTGAATACTTATGTAAATGTGATATTTACGTTTTTTTTGTACAAATATAAATTAGCAAAGATTTCTAAAAACCTGTTTTTGCTTTGTTATTATGGGGTATTGTGTGTAGATTGATGAGGGGAAAAAAAAGATTTCATCAATTTTAGAATAAGGCTGTAACGTAACAAAATGTGGAAAAAGTCAAGGGGTCTGAATACTTTCCGAAGGCACTGTATAAGTAACCGCATGTTCATGCTGGTAGATTTTAGTCAGACAAAGTTGTAGGTAATGTGTTATTGAAAGCAATGATACAATCTCACAGTGAATGTGGTTGTATTGTTGAGTCTACTGAAGCCATGTTCTTCCATGTGTTTTGTGTGTGGTTGGGCACGTACCTGGTCATGAGTGGGATTTGCTGTTAGTCAGTCATGCAGTTGGTTGGTGCTTCGTTGGTGGTTCTGCACGAATGAGGCGTAATTCCTTGGTGTTTGTATGTGTTAGGGACCCCCTAACTATTGTTGCTGTTTTTGACCTGTTCTGTGGTTTTGAAAACCTTTCTCTCTGTCAGGTTACGGGCCTGGGGTTCAGACAGTATTGTTGGTAGTTGGTACTGTTCTGTGGTTCTGAAACTTGTGTGTGTGTGTGTGTGTGTGTGTGTGTGCGTCTGTTAGGGGCTGGGGTTCAGCATCGTCGGTGGTCAGGACTCTGCCCGAGGAAGGATGGGGATCTTCGTCAAGACTATCTTCCCTAACGGAGCAGCGGTCGCAGATGGAAGACTGAAAGAGGGAGATGAGATTCTGGAGGTGAATGGAGACTCTCTCCAGGGCCTAACCCACCAGCAGGCCATACAAACCTTCAAGGTAAGCAGCAGTCTGGGTTAAGGTTAGTACAGGGTTAGGATTAAGGTTTAGGCCATCCAGAGCTTCAAGCGAAACTGGAAGCAGAAGACTATATGGGATGCTATCAGATTCTAAGGGGATATGATGTGGTGTAACACAGGGTCGATACTAGGGCCTGTTCCTGATGTATGTAAATGACATGACAGCAGATTAACTCCTGCTGTATACAGAAGACTGCCTTGCTGCTGTCAGGAAAGGAAACTGGGAAATAAACGTTTTTTAGCTGTACGAAATGTTTACCCCCTAAAATCTATCAATCAACCAGTCAATCAGTGTCATTGATCAGGAAAACAAGTGTGTCCTTTTGGAACCTCCATCCATCCTCTTTGATTTCAAAGTGCAATATCTATTCTTCAATATCTATTCTCTAACCCCTTCAAAAAGAGATGGTGCATCTTAGTAGGTTTCTATCATTGAGTAAGTCAAACCTGACACTGTGTCTCTCTCAGTATGTTGTTGTTGTTGTTGTTGTGGTCCTAACACTGTGTGTCTCTCAGTATGTTGTTGTTGTTGTTGTGGTCCTAACACTGTGTGTCTCTCAGTATGTTGTTGTTGTTGTTGTTGTCCTAACACTGTATCTCTCTCAGTATGTTGTTGTTGTTGTTGTGGTCCTAACACTGTATCTCTCTCAGTATGTTGTTGTTGTTGTTGTTGTTGTTGTGGTCCTAACACTGTGTCTCTCTCAGTATGTTGTTGTTGTTGTTGTTGTTGTTGTGGTCCTAACACTGTATCTCTCTCAGTATGTTGTTGTTGTTGTTGTTGTTGTTGTTGTTGTTGTGGTCCTAACACTGTATCTCGTGTGTTTTACTTTGTTCCCCCTGCAGCAACTGAAGAAGGGTGTGGTCACCCTGACTGTGAGGACTCGTCTCCGCAGCCCCAGCCTGACTCCGTGCCCCACCCCCCACCCTCCTCAGTCGCTCCTCCTCCCCGAACTCCAACGCCAGTGGGGGTACCCCCATACCCTCCACTTTCGACGAACCCCCCGAAGCCCGCAAGGGACCGCCCAGGCCTGGCCCCAAGGACCGCATCGTTATGGAGGTTACACTCAGTAAAGGTAGCTATCAAAAGGGGGGGTTGAACTGTGCTGTTTCAGTTCAGTTGTTAACCTCAGTTCCCTCTGGTGTGGGATGTGCTTTTGTTTACTAGAGTTGACATTAATTTGAGACCAAATACTCCATTAGATTCTGACCCAGTTAGACTCTCTAAACTATTCCAAGTGGTCTTGGTTAAGGTGTATGGAGATTGGATGGGCATAGGGAATAAGTTGCCACTCTAAAATTCCTCCATCAACTCTCTCAATGCAATAACACACTTAACAATAACAGGATACACTATACAGTATATACAAAAGTATGTGGACACCCCTTCAAATTAGTAGATTCGGCTATTTCAGCCACACCCGTTGCTGACAGGTGTATAAAATCGAGCACACAGCCATGCAATCTCCATAGACAAACATTGGCAGTAGAATAGTCTTTCACGAAGAGCTCAGTGACTTTCAACATGGCACCGTCATAGGATGCCACCTTTCCAACAAGTCAGTCCGTCAAATTTCTGCCCTGCTAGAGCTGCCCCGGTCAACTGTAAGTGCTGTTCTTGTGAAGTGGAAACGTCTAGGAGCAACAACGGCTCAGCCATGAAGTGGTAATCTACACAAGCTCACAGAACGGGACCGCCGAGTGCTGAAGTGCGTAGCACGTAAAAATCGTCTGTCCTCGGTTGCAACACTCACTACCGAGTTCCAAACTGCCTCTGGAAGCAACGTCTGCACAATAACTGTTCGTCGGGAGCTTCATGAAATGTGTTTCCATGGCCGAGCAGCCACACACAAGCCTAAGATCACCATGTGCAATGCCAAGCGTTGGCTGGAGTGGTGTAAAGCTCGCCGCCATTGGACTCTGGAGCAGTGGAAACGCATTCTCTGGAGTGATTAATCACGCTTCACCATCTGGCAGTCCGACGGATGAATCTGGCTTTGGTGGATGCCAAGAGAGCACTACCTGCCCCAATGCATAGTGCAAACTGTAAAGTTTGGTGGAGGAGGAATTTGGTATTTTATTAGGATCCCCATTAGCTGTTGCAAAAGCAGCAGCTACTCTTCCTGGGGTCCACACAAAACATGAAACATGACATAATACAGAACATTAATAGACAAGAACAGCTCAAGGACAGAACTCCATAAAAAAACACGTAGCCGAAATATCAATACATACACACAAACTATCTAGGTCAAATAGGGGAGAGGCGTTGTGCCATGAGGTGTTGCTTTATCTGTTTTCTGAAACCAGGTTTGCTGTTTATTTGAGCAATATGAGTTCCATGCAATAATGGCTCTATATAATACTGTATGCTTTCTTGAATTTGTTCTGGATTTGGGGACTGTGAAAAGACCCCTGGTGGCATGTCTGGTGGGGTAAGTGTGTGTGTCAGAGCTGTGTGTAAGTTGACTATGCAAACAATTTGGGATTTCCAACACATTAATGTTTCTTGTAAAAAGAAGAAGTGATGCTGTCAGTCTTTCCTCAACTCTTAGCCAAGAGAGACTGGCATGCATATTATTTATATCAGCCCTCTGATTACAATAAAGAGCAAGACGTGCTGCTCTGTTCTGGGCCAGCTGCAGCTTAACTAGGTCTTTCCTTGCAGCACTGGACCACACGACTGGACAATCATCAAGATTAGACAAACCTAGAGCCTGCAGAACTTGCTTTTTGGAGTGTGGTGTCAAAAAAGCAGAGCATCTCTTTATTACGGACAGACCTCTTCCCATCTTTACAACCATTGAATCTATATGTTTTAACCATGATAGTTTACAATCTAAGGTAACGGCAAGTAATTTAGTCTCCTCAGCTTGTTCAACAGCCACACCATTCATTACCAGATTCAGCTGAGGTCTAGAACTTAGGGAATGATTTGTACCAAATACAATGCTCTTAGTTTTAGAGATGTTCAGGACCAGTTTAATAGTGGCCATTCCAAAACAGACTGCAACTCTTTGTTAAGGGTTTCAGTGACTTCATTAGCTGTGGTTGCTGATGCGTATATGGTTGAATCATTAGCATACATGGACACACATGCTTTGATTAATGCCAGTGGCAGGTCATTGGTAAAAATAGAAAAGAGTAGAGGGCCTAGAGAGCTGCCCTGCGGTACACCACACTTTACATGTTTGACATTAGAGAATTCTTTGAGTTCTATTAGATCGAAAGCCATAACACATACGTTTTTTCAACAACAGGTTATGGTCAATTATATCAAAGGCTGCACTGAAATCTAACAGTACAGCTCCCACAATCTTCTTATTATCTATTTCTTTCAACCAATCATCAGTCATTTGTGTCAGTGCAGTACATGTCGAGTGCCCTTCCCTATAAGCATGTTGAAAGTCTGTTGTTAATTTGTTTACAGAGAAATAGCATTGAATTTGGTCAAACACATTTTTTTCCAACAGTTTGCTAAGAGCTGGCAGCAAGCTTATAGGTCTGCTGTTAGAACCAGTAAAGGCTGCTGGCATTGACAACTTAGATGGAAAGCTACTGAGGATGGTAGCTGACTCTATAGCCACTCCTATCTGCCAAATTAATTCCGCTACCACTCTTGGGTAGCGGAATTAATTTGGCAGATAGGAGTGGCTATAGAGTCAGCTACCATCCTCAGTAGCTTTCTATCTAAGTTGTCAATGCCAGGAGGTTTGTCATTATTGATCGATAACAATAATATTTCCACCTCTCCCACATTAACTTTACAAAATTAAAACTTTTTCTTTAATGATTTGTTTTTTTTATGCATGAATACGATGGCTCACTGTTAATTGTTGGCATTTCCTGCCTAAATTTGCCCACTTTGCCAATGAAGTAATCATTCAAATAATTGGTAACATCAAATGGTTTTGTGATGAATAAACCATCTGATTCGATGAAAGATGGAGTTGAATTTGTCTTTCTGCCCATAATTTCATTTAAAGTAATCCAACGTTTTTTTTCCCATCATTCTTTATATCATTGATCTTGGCTTCATAATACAGTTGCTTCTTCTTTTTGTTGAGTTTAGTCACATAATTTCTCAATGTGCAGTAAGTCAACCAGTCAGATGTGCAGCCAGACTTATTAGCCACTCCTTTTGCCCCGTCTCTTTCAACCATACAGTTTTTCAATTCCTCATCAATCCATGGAGCCTTAACAGTTCTAACAGTTGTCACGTTCGTCGTTGAGTAAAGGATTGGACCAAGGTGCAGCGTGGAATGCTTACATGTTTAATTAAGAAGTAAACACACGACAAAACAACAATGTAACGTGAAGTTCTAATGGGCTACACATAAACAAGCCAAACCAGAAACAAGATCCCACAACTAAAGGTGGGCAACATGGCTGCCTAAGTATGATCCCCAATCAGAGACAACGATCGACAGCTGCCTCTGATTGGGAACCACACCCGGCCAACATAGAAATAGATAACATAGCTCTACACATAGATATTCACACCCTGACCAAACCAACTAGAGATCTCTATGTCAGGGCGTGACAAACAGTCAGTTTCATAACAGGTGCATGTTTGTCAATAATTGGAAGAAACAATTTAATAAATTCATCAAGTGCAGCGTCTGGATGCTCCTTATTAATCACATCAGACCAACAAATATTTTTTACATCATCCACATATGAGTCACAGCAAAATCTTTTATATGACCTCTTATATACTATTTTAGGCCCAGCTGTTGGAACTTTGGCTTTCCTGGATATAGCCACTAAATTGTGATCACTGCATCCAATGGGTACGGATACAGCTTCAGAACAAAGTTTAGTAAAAATGTGATTGATACATGTGGATGATCTTGTTCCTGTAGTGTTTGTAAACACCCTGGTAGGTTGATTAATAACCTGAACCAGATTACAGGCACTGGTTACAGTGAGAAGCTTCCTCTTGAACACCAGTCAATATTCAGGTCCTCAAGAAAGTAGATCTCTCTGTTTACATACAACACTATCAAGCATTTCACACATATTATTTAGATACTGACTATAAGCACTTGGTGGCCTATAGCAACCCCCCAAAAGAAAAGGCTTTAGATGTGGCAAGTGAACCTGCAACCACAACACTTCAATAACACTTGACATAAGATCTTCTCTAAGCATTACAGGGATATGGCTCTGAATATATACAGCAACACCTCCCCCATAAGCTTTCCTGTCTCTTCTATAGATGTTATATTCTTGTATTGCTACTGCTGTATCATCAAATGAATTATCTAAGTGCGTCTCAGAAATTGCTAATATATTAATGTTATCTGATGTTAGCAAGTTTTTGATTTTCATGAAACGTATTTCTAAAGCTACATATATTAATATGGGCTATTTTCAGCCCTTTCCTGGGTAGCTTATCAGAGATAGACATAATACTGAAAAGAGCAAACAAAGCAAGAGAAAAATATATACATTCAGCAGTCAATTAATCAATTGGTGTGTGTACGAGTGTGCGTGTGCTGCGGGGTTGAAGCTACGAACCCATAGGCTTGGCTCTCTCATCCCTTCCAGGCCTCTGGGAGGGAGGGTGGACAATGAGCCTGTCATAGCGGATGTAAGCAATGTCCCCACGCGCTCTGGCAGCTTTCATGGCTGGGATAAGTTCTTTCCTGTTCTGGCGCACAGCTTCAGGATAGTCCTCGTTGAGAAAGATATACGTTCCTCTCAAGTTCTTGGCTCTTTCCAGAACTGCTACCTTGTCCTTGAACCTCAGGAACTTGACCACTATCGGCCTGGGCCTGTCACCTGGGCCGGTGTTGGGTTTTCCAGTCCTGTGAGCGCGCTCCACCTCAATCTTCCTGTGGTCCATCTTCAATTTCTCATAGATCATTTTCCTCACTTTGTCCTCAGATTCCATCCAGGTCTCATGTGGAGATTCTGCAATTCCGTCAACAACCATGTTGTTACGCCTTGATTGTCCCTCGAGATAGTCTGATTCATCCGTCATTGTTATTATGGATTCACACACAGAACTGATGTCCTCTCTCAATGACTTATAGATTGCTGTAATCTTGCAGTTCTCCTGTTTCAACTCATCGAGCTGACCCTGGGAGAACTGCAAGCTGTTCTTCAGGTCCTGGACCTCTCTGGTCAGGTCGTCCAGTATTTTATTGGTCGAATCCACCAGTATTTGGACTAAGCACTTGAAGCTATTTTCTTGTTGTTGTAACAACTGCTTGTAGAACTATTTTTTGTTAGTTTAAAAGATCCTTCACGTGTGATAGAGAGACACGACTCCTCAACAGGACTCCCGCCGGCTTTGGTCTTTGTCATGGTAGCTAGCAACTTAGGTTACACTGTTACTCCTCGCAGTTCCAGACAGGACAGGTCACAGGGAAGATGGAAAACAACAAACAGCAGGGATCTAGACCGCCACAAACCCTCAACTAGAAAACCCCACTAGCTTGATATGCTGCTAGCTAGCAGCTAGGCTAACTGCAACGCCAAATAGCTCCTCAGACCCGTCCTTGGTCGGCAGGATCTCTGGACAGAGACTAGCAATCCCAGCAACTGATGCGAACTGTGTCGCGGGATCCAAACTAAAAAGTTAGCTAGCTACTAAGAACTTCCCAATACACTTTCGAAACAACAAACTGTTCAAAACAACAAATCCGAGCTCTTCCGCGTTCAACAGGAAGTGACGTCTGATGGTATGGTGGAGGAGGAATAATTGTCTGGGGCTGTTTTTCATGGTTCGGGCTAGGCCCCTTAGTTCCAGTGAAGGGAAATCTTAACGCTACAGCATACAATGACATTCTAGATGATTCTGTGCTTCCAACTTTGTGACAACAGTTTGGTGAAGGCCCTTTCCTGTTTCAGCATGACAATGCCCCCGTGCACAAAGCGAGGACCATACAGAAATGGTTTGTCGAGATCAGTGTGGAAGAGCTTGACTGGCCTGCACAGAGCCCTGACCTCAACCCCATCGAACACCTTTGGGATGAATTGGAACGCCGACTGCGAGCCAGGCCTAATCGCCCAACATCAGTGCCCGACCTCACTAATGCTCTTGTGGCTGAATGGAAGCAAGTCCCCGCAGCAATGTTCCAACATCTAGTGGAAAGCCTTCCCAAAAGGGTGGAGGCTGTTATAGCGGCAAAGGGGAGACCAACTCCATATTAATTTTAAGGTGTTAGCATTGCATTCAGAACACGTAATGCACGCTGGCACCGACAGACCATCATTAGACTGTATTTCAATGGAAACCGTTGACCAACCAGTTGAACACCTGTGATCATAACAGAGTTAGACTGTCCTGCCAGGGTACAAACCTGTTAGTCTTGGATCACAGCAGAGGACATTTTATAAACAAGAGACTGTCCTGCCAGGGTACAAACCTGTTTGTCTTGGATCACAGCAGAGGAAATCTTTGAGGAAATGAACTTCAGGAAGGATTGCTCAATACCTGGAGGTGTCATTTCTCTAGATTTGATTTATCTTTAATTTGCGCGTCTCTCGTTAGGAAGGTACCACACTTTGCTTTGGTATGATTAAGTAATCACTGGTTTCATTAGAAAAATGGGATGTCTCCATTTCATATGCCCTCTCTATGCTTTTGGCCTGAAACTGTAACTTCAATACAAATGTATATATCTTACACTTCATGAGGAAGCCAGATGAGGAGAGAAGGACATTGAGAAATGCTACAAATGAAACTTGCTCCTCCCTTGTGTCTAATCTGCTGTGCTATTCTTTTTTGTGTCCTGTGTGTGTGTGCGCGTGTGTGTGTTCCATTTCTGTGGTGTGTGTGTGTGTGTGTGTGTGTGTGTGTGTGTGTGTTTCTCTCTCAGAGCCTGGGGTGGGTCTGGGAATAGGGGCCTGCTGTCTAACCCTAGAGAACAGTGCTCCAGCCATCTACATCCACAGTCTGGCCCCCGGCTCTGTCGCCAAGATGGATGGACGACTCAGGTATGTCACAACCCTGCTCCCCTAGATGCAGCCCTTGGATCAGGTCATGATCTCCACATTTACAGGATTTAAATTCCATGTTGAGTGTGGTTAGGCTTTTTAGGGGTTAGGCTCTTTCCCTTAAAGAACCAATAGTATTCTTAATGTCTACAGAGCTGCACTAGATGTGTTGTAGATATTTGCAGCTAGTAACTAGAAACATCACCTGTAGGGTCCCCTTAATAGGATACCTTGATTTCAATCAGCTAGTAATCATCTTAAAATCTAAAGAAATACATAAACACATTTTAGAAATAAGATATAAGGCAAATGAACTACTAAGAATCCTAGCAAGGTCTGAGAGGGGAAGCAAATGGCTGCTGATGTCAATCATGTTGCATTTAAATAAGGCTAAGTAGCCCCGGAGCCCACTTCAAACAGCTCTCAACAACATCAGTTGAAGATCTCTCAGACGGACAGGGACACACACACACACACACACACACACACACACACACACACACACACACACACAGTAGAGTGCAGCCTCATGGGTTCTCCTAAATTGAGGAAGGGAGAGAGAGAGAGAGAGAGGAACTGGGTCCCCATGGGAGAACAGAACAGAACAGCAGATAATTGTGGAAGGGAGAGAGAGAGAGAGAGAGAGAGGAACTTGGGTCCCTGTGGGAGGGAGGGAGGGAGGGAGAGAGGGAGGGAGGGAGGGAGAGAGGGGAGAGAGGGGGAGAGAGAGAGAGAGACAGAGAGACAGAGAGACAGAGGGAGAGGAGAGAGAGAGCGAGAGAGACAGAGAGAGACAGAGAGAGACAGAGAGAGAGAGAGAGAGAGAGAGACAGAGAGAGACAGAGAGAGACAGAGAGAGACAGAGAGAGAGAGAGAGAGAGAGAGAGAGAGAAAAAAAAAATATATATGTATGCACTCACTAACTGTAAGTCGCTCTGGATAAGAGCTTCTGCTAAATGTCTAAAATGTAAATGTATCTGTCTGCCTGTCTGTCTGTCTGTCTGTCTGTCTCCGTGTTCTTCATCACAGGCTTCTGCTCTGAGGGTTATTTACTGAGTAATACTAACTGATTTTGAATGCGTCTCTTCCTCATCTAGTCGAGGGGACCAGCTCTTGGAGGTGGACTCAGTGAGTCTGCGTCACGTGGCTCTGAGTGAGGCCTACGCCATCATGAGTGAGTGTGGACCCGGACCCGTCAGCCTCATCATCAGCCGACATCCCAACCCCAAGGTAAGACACGCACGCACACGCATGCACACACACACACACGCGCATACACACGCGCACACTCACGCACACATACACACACACACACACACACCCTACCTGCTGACCTACAGCTAATTATCCCACTACATCAATCATTCCAACCCACAGTAACAACATAAGTCATGAGCTGTGTTCCAATACTCATACTAACCACACTAACAGTACTATTTGTGACTTAAATTGAGTATGTAGTATGCTTATTGGTCATAGTATGGATATAGTTAGTATGCCAAAAGTTCCCGGATGTCGTACTACATTCGCCAAAATACGAAGTATATAAGCAGAGGACACTATTTCCGTGCTTTTCGGGACCATAATGCAATTCTTCAGAAAATGGACGTGGCTTCACAACGTTTTCAGATTTGAAGAAAATTGCGGAAAATATGCAGCCGAAGTCCGACGAGAGCAGATACAAATTCATTGCTTTAACTAATTATGACAAATGTTAAGAAAATGTTGAGTAATGTAATAATGTAATGACTTTTCAAATAAGTTACGCTACACGTTATGTTGGCTGACAATTTGTTAGCTACGCTATCCTTATGAACCACATAGCATTACAGCAGTATGTGTACTGGTATGTTAGCTAGCTAAGTTACCTAACGTTACTTGGCTACTATATGCTATCTAACTAACTACCCAACGTTTATTGACTTGATTATTCATTCTTAGCTTAGCTAAGTGGTATAGTCCTTGTGCGTTCTCAATGGACATTCGGGTGCGTTCGTAAATTCGCTCTGGCTATCTACTCCGATTTCAGAGCACTCTCGTCTGAGTGTGCCAGAGCGCAGAATAACTGATGAATTTACGAATGCTCAACTCCCGTTGAATATGACCGGTGTCAGTAAACTTCGGCAAAAAAACTTAATAAAATTGTTGCCAGCACTGTTACAGTCACCAACGCTCTGGATGACATGAAAACAGCCTAACCAGCTCTGCTAGGGCGAGTAAAATGGTCAGTGAGGTCTCTCATTTGTATTGGAAGTAGCTAGCCAGTTAGCTTGGGTGCTTGACTGCCGTTGTGAGGTCAGAACGCTCCGATCAACCCTACTCCTCGGCCAGAGCATCCAGTGACACTGCCTTACAAACAATCTGACAACGCACTCTGAGCGCACTCTGGCACTCCAGATTGAATTTAATAACACACCCGAAGTCGTAAAATGTCTAGTTAGTAATTTGTTATGCTAACAAGCTAGCAACAGGTTGCATAGCAACAGCATCAACTTCCGGTAGACAGGCAAAGCGCTAGTACGCTGAAAGGATACCGTTCGTTTACAGTATACTAAAAATGAACTAATAGTATATAGTATGTAGTATATACTCATTAAGTATGTAGTATACAGTATGCCATGTACAACAATTATTAAATAATGGTGGACGACCATGGTAAGTCTTTAGGACCCTTTCTAGTTGCTTTGCCAACATTTAGTGGACACCCCCATGGGTGTCTGAACCTGTTTGAAACCCCTTCTGTTTTGGTTTGGTCTGTTCTGGTCTGTTTTGGTCTGTTTTGGTCTGTTTTGGTCTGTTCTGTTTTGGTCTGGTCTGTTTTGGTTCGGTCTGGTTTGGTTTGGTCGGTTCTGGTCTGTTCTGGTTTGGTCTTGTTCTGGTCTGGTCTGTTTTGGTCTGGTCTGTTTTGGTATGTTTTGGTTTGGTCTGGTCTGTTTTGGTTTGGTTGTCAAAGTAACTCCTTTTTTAGTTAACTTTTCTGTTGAGCGACGACATCTAGGGAACGTAACAGTGGATAATTTTTTTAAGCTGTGAAATAGATTATGTGACGATTGTGGCGGAAACACCTTTATGCGCAAATGTGTTATAATAACCATAACGTTAAAGTAAGCTTGGAGGCACACAATGATATGTTATGTTGCTGTAGCCTACCACTATCATGACATGGAGTTGTTGTAGCCTACCACTATCATGACATGGAGTTGTTGTTGTAGCCTACCACTATCATGACATGGAGTTGTTGTAGCCTACCACTATCATGACATGGAGTTGTTGTTGTAGCCTACCACCATCATGACATGGAGTTGTTGTTGTAGCCTACCACTATCATGACATGGAGTTGTTGTTGTAGCCTACCACTATCATGACATGGAGTTGTTGTAGCCTACCACTATCATGACATGGAGTTGTTGTTGTAGCCTACCACCATCATGACATGGAGTTGTTGTAGCCTACCACTATCATGACATGGAGTTGTTGTAGCCTACCACTATCATGACATGGAGTTGTTGTTGTAGCCTACCACCATCATGACATGGAGTTGTTGTAGCCTACCACTATCATGACATGGAGTTGTTGTTGTAGCCTACCACCATCATGACATGGAGTTGTTGTTGTAGCCTACCACCATCATGACATGGAGTTGTTGTTGTAGCCTACCACTATCATGACATGGAGTTGTTGTAGCCTACCACTATCATGACATGGAGTTGTTGTTGTAGCCTACCACCATCATGACATGGAGTTGTTGTTTTAGCCTACCACTATCATGACATGGAGTTGTTGTAGCCTACCACTATCATGACATGGAGTTGTTGTAGCCTACCACCATCATGACATGGAGTTGTTGTTGTAGCCTACCACTATCATGACATGGAGTTGTTGTAGCCTACCACTATCATGACATGGAGTTGTTGTAGCCTACCACTATCATGACATGGAGTTGTTGTTGTAGCCTACCACCATCATGACATGGAGTTGTTGTTGTAGCCTACCACTATCATGACATGGAGTTGTTGTAGCCTACTACCATCATGACATGGAGTTGCTGTTGTAGCCTACCACCATCATGACATGGAGTTGTTATAGCCTACCACTATCATGACATGGAGTTGTTGTAGCCTACCACTATCATGACATGGAGTTGTTGTTGTAGCCTACCACTATCATGACATGGAGTTGTTGTAGCCTACCACTATCATGACATGGAGTTGTTGTAGCCTACCACTATCATGACATGGAGTTGTTGTAGCCTACCACTATCATGACATGGAGTTGCTGTAGCCTATCACAATACTTATTTTCCACCATAATTTGCAAATAAATTCATTAAAAATCCTACAATGTGATTTTCTGGATTTATTTTTCTCATTTTGTCTGTCATAGTTGACGTGTACCTATGATGAAAATTACAGGCCTCTCTCATCTTTTTAAGTGGGAGAACTTGCACAATTGGTGGCTGACTAAATACTTTTTTCCCCCACTATACTCTACCATACTCTCTGGAATAGCTGGTCATATACACTCCAACCTTCAACCCGGTACAACTATAGGAAGTTCCTTCCATCTTTACCCGGTACAACTATAGGAGGTTCCTTCCATCTTTACCCGGTACAACAATAGGAGGTTCCTTCCATCTTTACCCGGTACAACTATAGGAGGTTCCTTCCATCTTTACCCGGTACAACTATAGGAGGTTCCTTCCATCTTTACCCGGTACAACTATAGGAGGTTCCTTCCATCTTTACCCGGTACAACTATAGGAGGTTCCTTCCATCTTTACCCGGTACAACTATAGGAGGTTCCTTCCATCTTTACCCGGTACAACTATAGGAGGTTCCTTCCATCTTTTCTTCATTTTTCCTTGCCACAGAGCTGCTTCTTGCTCTTTGGGGGTTGGTGTAAAGCACTCTGGTGACAATCATTGTTTTGAAAAGGGCTAAAAGAATAACATTTGTGTTCAATGATTTTGATGTCATTGTAAATAAGAATTTGTTCTTAATTGGCTTACCTGTGTAAATAAAGGTGAATGGAATATGATGCACCAAAGCATCATTTGTGGATTTGCTCCTTTTCTGGTATTTTCTTCATGAACATCTCAAAATGAATTCTATTGATGTTATCTTGACTGTTAGTGCGATCATAAAGGAGAATTGTGAAGTGCTCCAAAATGGAAATGTTCTCCTCTGAAATATAACTTGAGTAGAGGTGGGTGGTATTTGGGACGAACCAAGCACTTGAGGTACATGCCCATGAAATCACCAAGTCCCTGGGTCCAGACAAATCCTTCTGTGTCCCATCACACAGTATCCAGTGGTCCTCTGTAGCTCAGCTGGTAGAGCACGGCGCTTATAACGCTAAGGTAGTGGGTTCGATCCCCGGGACCACCCATACACAAAAAATGTATGCACGCATGACTGTAAGTCGCTTTGGATAAAAGCGTCTGCTAAATGGCATATTATATTATTATATTATATATTATATATCCACATTCACCACCAGGGGAAAGACGACAGTAGCAGATAACAGTACCCACATTCACCACCAGGGGAAAGACGACAGTAGCAGATAACAGTACCCACATTCACCACCAGGGGAAAGACGACAGTAGCAGATAACAGTACCCACATTCACCACCAGGGGAAAGACGACAGTAGCAGATAACTGTATGGCTTTGTATGCCACAGAAATAATATGATATTGCGTTTATACAGCGATTTTATTGGATTTCTTCCCATGGCTGACCATGGCATTCCAACATTATAGAATAATCTAAACTGCTTATTATGTTGTACATGGCAACCATGACCAACAAAACATAGCTGTAGACGTCACCTTTTCTGTGTTATCATGTTTGGTTCAACAAATATGACGGAAAATACATTGTCCAGTTATGACGGAATAGCAAAATGGCCGCCACGGTCGCCAGAGTTTTAATAAAAAAAATGTGTTTGCATAGCATCATTGTAATCCTTTGACTATCAAAACATAGGGGTAGACGTCACCTTTTCTGTGTTATCATGTTTGGTTGAGGAGATATGACAGAAAATACATTATTCGGTTATGGCGGCGGAAGAAGAAATGGCCACCACGGCCGCCAGGAGGCATTTTCTGCGATAGTCAGAGTCCCAAACTGTACAAGTGTACCAAGTTTCATGCTTTTATTAAAAAGTTGACTTATCACCTCAAATTAGTCACATAGTCGCCTGTACCACTACTATGTGTGGGTAACACTTTACTTGACACCCAGTGTCATAACCATGTTAAAATATGTCATAACATCTGACATAACTTGTCATAACCTGTCATAATATGGTCATAACCCTGTCATGACCCCATATATTTACACCTGTCGTGACATATATTGCGTTATTTTATGGCTGGTTATGACACCTACATAAGAGTGTCAAAACCCACATTCATTCAAATTAGTTTTTTCCCTGCCAAGAAGTTTCCTTTCGTTTGAAAGTTTGTTTCTTAAGTCCTTTGTTGGTTGTTGTAATGAATTCTTTACAGTCATGTTTTTTTCATCATATTTTAAATAACTTGTAGAAAATACACTTTATGACACTGTCAAGAAGCATTATGACCATCCTGTGTCACTTTACTTGGACTAAGAAAATACACTTTATGACACTGTCAAGAAGCATTATGACCATCCTGTGTCACTTTACTTGGACTAAGAAAATACACTTTATGACGCTGTCAAGAAGCATTATGACCACATTATCATATAAGCCAGATATGCCTATCATGTACATGACCTTAAATCAGTCATCAGTCATAAAGAGGGTGTCTTGTCCTGCTCCTGAAATCTGCTCCTGCGTTCGTCCCAGTCATCAGAAACAGAGCATTGAGGCAGGTGCATGTCTGACATCAACGTGCGCGCAATTACAATTATAATTTAATATAGTACATTTCAGAATAAAAAATATATAACATAAACATACTGTTGACAAGTAGGCCATGGTGTAATGGAATGTTTTACCTTGTGTGGTAGGTTTTGACAGTCTTATGTAGGTGTCATAACCAGCCGTAAAATAACTACCGTGGTAGGTTTTGTGGGTTTTTACACTCTTATGTAGGTGTTATAACCAGCCATAAAATAACGCAATATGTGTCACAACAAGTCTAAATGTGTGTCATGACAGTGTTATGACCATATTAAGGGTGTGTTTGTAAATTCAATCTGGAGTGCCAGAGTTCACTCGGAATGTGGTCTGGGCGTTCGTAAATTCAGACGCTCTGGCCGAGGAGTAGGGTTGATCCGAGCGTTCTGACCTAACAACGGCAGTCAAGCACCCAAGCTATCTGGCTAATGTTGGCTAACTTGCTAGCTACTTCCAGACACAAATGAGAGAACACCTCGCTCTGACCATTTTACAACAACCTCTCCCTCAATGTGAGCAAGACAAAGGAGATGATCCTGGACTACAGGAAAAGGAGGGCCGAACAGGCCCCCATTAACATCGACAGGGCTGTAGTGGAGCGGGTCGAGAGTTTCAAGTTCCTTGGTGTCCACATCACCAACGAACTATCATAGTCCAAACACACCAAGACAGTCGTGAAGAGGGCACGACAACACCTTTTCCCCCTCAGGAGACTGAAAAGATTTGGCATGGGTCCCCATATCCTCAAAAAGTTATACAGCTGCACCATCGAGAGCATCCTGTCTGGTTGCATCACCGCCTGGTATGGCAACTGCTCGGCCTCCGACCGCAAGGCACTACAGAGGGGCCAAGCTTCCTGCCATCCAGGACCTCTATACCAGGCGGTGTCAGAGGAAGGCCCTAAAAATTGTCAAAGACTCCAGCCACCCTAGTCATAGACTGTTCTCTCTGCTACCGCACGGCAAGCGGTACCGGAGCGCCAAGTCTAGGTCCAAAAGGCTCCTTAACAGCTTCTACCCCCAAGCTATAAGACTGCTGAACAATTAATCAAATGGCCACCCAGACTGTTTACATTGACACACCCCTCCCCTCCATTTGTTTTTACACTGCTGCTACTCGCTGTCTATTATCTGTGTATAGTCACTTTACCCCTACCTACATGTACAAATTACCTTGACTAACCTGTACCCCCGCACATTGACTCGGTACCGGTACCCCCTGTATATAGCCTCGTTATTGTTATGTAATTTTATTGTGTTACTTTTTATTTTATTTTTTACTTTAGTTTATTTAGTAAATATTTTCTTAACTCTATTTCTTGAACCGCATTGTTGGTTAAGGGCTTGTAAGTAAGCATTTCACATTAAGGTCTACACCTGTTGTATTCGGCGCATGTGACAAATAATGTTTGATTGGGATTTGATTTGATTTACTCGCCCTAGCAGAGCTGGTTAGGCTGTTTTCATGTTATCCAGAGCGTTGGTGACTGCAACTGTGATGCTGGCAACAATTTAATTACGCTTTTTTGCCGACGTTTACTGACACCGGCCGTATTCAACGGGTGTTGAGCGTTCGTAAATTCATCAGTTATTCTGCGCTCTGGCACACTCAGACGAGAGAAATCGGAGTAGAGTGAATTTACGAACGCACCCTATGACAGGTTATGACAAGTTATGTCATCTTTTATGACATATAATGACATGGTTATGACACTGGGTGTCAAGTAAAGTGTTCAAGTTTCATTGTTAAGACAGTCACCAGTTCGTCACCAGTTTCATTGTTAAGACAGTCACCAGTTCGTCACCAGTTTCATTGTTAAGACAGTCACCAGTTCGTCACCAGTTTCATTGTTAAGACAGTCACCAGTTCGTCACCAGTTTCATTGTTAAGACAGTCACCAGTTCGTCACCAGTTTCATTGTTAAGACAGTCACCAGTTCGTCACCAGTTTCATTGTTAAGACAGTCACCAGTTCGTCACCAGTTTCATTGTTAAGACAGTCACCAGTTCGTCACCAGTTTCATTGTTAAGACAGTCACCAGTTCGTCACCAGTTTCATTGTTAAGACAGTCACCAGTTCGTCACCAGTTTCATTGTTAAGACAGTCACCAGTTCGTCACCAGTTTCATTGTTAAGACAGTCACCAGTTCGTCACCCGTTTCATTGTTAAGACAGTCACCAGTTCGTCACCTGTTTCATTGTTAAGACAGTCACCAGTTCGTCACCAGTTTCATTGTTAAGACAGTCACCAGTTCGTCACCAGTTTCATTGTTAAGACAGTCACCAGTTCGTCACCAGTTTCATTGTTAAGACAGTCACCAGTTCGTCACCAGTTTCATTGTTAAGACAGTCACCAGTTCGTCACCAGTTTCATTGTTAAGACAGTCACCAGTTCGTCACCAGTTTCATTGTTAAGACAGTCACCAGTTCGTCACCAGTTTCATTGTTAAGACAGTCACCAGTTCGTCACCAGTTTCATTGTTAAGACAGTCACCAGTTCGTCACCAGTTTCATTGTTAAGACAGTCACCAGTTCGTCACCAGATGATTTGGCTAATTTATTTATTTATTTGCCATACATTTTATTTTGAAATATATTTCTTACAAATACATTTAAATGCATGTTTGAATATGGAGTACATTTTAAAATATATCTACAAAATATATCGATAAATACATGTGAAAACATGTTCTAAAATACATTCTTTAATGTATTTCGGAATGTATTTTGAAATGCATGAAATACTTTTCTGATGCATTTAACATACAGTTTAATGCATCAGAAAATATACATTTAAATATACATTTATATAAAAAATGTAAATGCATTCCGTAATATATGTTGGAATGTATTTAAAATGTATTAAATATAACCAAAAATACATATTATTTTGCCAATTTGAAATATTTGAAATGTATCTTAACAAATGTATCAAAAATATATATTTGAAATGTATTTTTTTCCCTGCCTGGGAAAGCAAAGGAAGACTAGAAAGCCTTTGTACAATCAAATGAAACAAAGCAAAACACCTCTCTAACTATAATGAACAAAAATAGAAATGCAACATGGAAAGTGTTGGTCCCCTTTTTCGTGAGCTAAATAAAAGATCCCAGAAATACGCACAAAAAGCTTATTTCTCTCATTTTGTGCACAGATGTGTTTACACCCTAGTTAGTGAGCATTTCTCCTTTGCCAAGATAATCCCATCCACCTGACAGGTGTGGCATATCAAGAAACGTATTAAACAGCATGATCATTACACAGGTGCACCTTGTGCTGGGGACAATAAAAGGCCACTCTAAAATGTGCAGTTTTGTCACACAACACAATGCCACATATGTCTCATGTTTTGAGGGAGCGTGCAATTAGCATGCTGACTGCAGGAATGTCCACCAGAGCTGAATGTTAATTTATCTACCATAAGCCGCCTCCAACGTCGTTTTAGAGAATTTGGCAGTACGTCCATCCGGCCTCACAACCGCAGACCACGTGTAACCACGCCAGTCCAGGACCTCCACATCCGGGTTTTTCACCTGTGGGATCGTCTGAGACCAGCCACCCGGACAGCTGATGAAACTGAGGAGTATTTCTGTCTGTAATAAAGTCCTTTTGTGGGGAAAAACTCATTCTGATTGGCTGGGCCTGGCTCCCAAGTGGCTGTGCCCCTGCCCAGTCATGTGAACTCCATAGATTAGGGCCTAATTAATTAATTTAAATTGACTGATTTCCTTATATGAACTGGAACTCAGTAAAATCTTTGGAATTGTTGCATTTTGCATTTATATTTTTGTTCAGTATACAGTACATAGTCAGCACACTACAATTACAGCAGGAATGTTGTTTGTTTTTGTAAATATAATGGTGTATTTCATTGGAAGATGGAGTGATAATGTCATTGAGTTTTTAAACTGCTGTGTTTCTGTTAGCTACTAGCTAATCATACTCCTACCATGTTACAACAAACCCATTCGATATACAGTTGAAGTCGGAAGTTTACATACACCTTTCGCCAAATACATTTAAACTCTGTTTTTCACAATTCCTGACATTTAATCCTAGTCAAAATTCCCTGTCTTTAGGTCAGGTAGGATCACCACTTTATTTTAAGAATGTGAAATGTCAGAATAATAGTAGAGAGAATGATTTATTTCAGCTTTTATTTCTTTCATCACATTCCCACTGGGGGCAGAAGTTCACATACACTCAATTAGTATTTGGTAGCATTGCCTTTAAATTGTTTAACTTGGGTCAAACGTTTTGGGTAGCCTTCCACAAGCTTCCCACAATAAGGTGGGTGAATTTTGGCCCATTCCTCCTGACAGAGCTGGTGTATCTGAGTCAGGTTTGTGGGCCTCCTTGCTCACACACGCTTTTTCAGTTCTGCCCACAAATTTTCTATAGGATTGAGGTCAGGGCTTTGTGATTGCCACTCCAATACCTTGACTTTGTTGTCCTTAAGCCATTTTGCCACAACTTTGGAAGTATGCTTGGGGTCATTGTCCATTTGGAAGACCCATTTGCGACCAAGCTTTAACTTCCTGACTGATGTCTTGAGATGTTGCTTCAATATATCCACATAATTTTCCTTCCTCATGATGCCATCTATTTTGTGAAGTGCACAAGTCCCTCCTGCAGCAAAGCACCCCCACAGCATGATGCTGCCACCCCCGTGCTTCATGGTTGGGATGGTGTTCTTCGGCTTGCAAGCGACCCCCTTTTTCCTCCAAACA
>NC_059207.1:22003046-22045546 GCF_020615455.1 Coregonus clupeaformis
ACAAAATGGGACAAACACCAAATTGAGACTCTGCATGCAGAATTCTGCAAAAACATCCTCCGTGTACAACGTAAAACACCAAATAATGCATGCAGAGCAGAATTAGGCCAATACCCGCTAATTATCAAAATCCAGAAAAGAGCCGTTCAATTCTATAACCACTTAAAAGGAAGCGATTCCCAAACCTTCCATAACAAAGCCATCACCTACAGAGAGATGAACTTGGAGAAGAGTCCCCTAAGTAAGCTTGTCCTGGGCCTCTGTTCACAAACACAAACAGACCCCACACAGCCCCAGGACAGCAACACAATTAGACCCAACCAAATCATGAGAAAACAAAAAGAGAATTACTTGACACATTGGAAAGAACAAACAAAAAAACAGAGCAAACTAGAATGCTATTTGGCCCTAAACAGAGAGTACACAGTGGCAGAATACCTGACCACTGTGACTGACCCAAACTTAAGGAAAGCTTTGACTATGTACAGACTCAGTGAACATAGCCTTGCTATTGAGAAAGGCCGCCGTAGGCAGACCTGGCTCTCAAGAGAAGACAGGCTATGTGCACACTGCCCACAAAATGAGGTGGAAACTGAGCTGCACTTCCTAACCTCCTGCCAAATGTATGACCATATTAGAGACACATATTTCCCTCAGATTACAGCGATCCACAAAGAATTCGAAAACAAACCCAATTTTGATAAACTCCCTTATCTACTGGGTGAAAAACCACAGTGTGCCATCACAGCTGCAAGATTTGTGACCCGTTGCCACAAGAAAAGGGCAACCAGTGAAGAACAAACACCATTGTAAATACAACCCATATTTATGTTTATTTATTTTCCCATTTGTACTTTAACTATTTGCACATTGTTACAACACTGTATATATACATAATATGACATTTGAAATGTCTTTATTCTTTTGAAACTTCTGAGTGTAATGTTTACTGTTAATATTTATTGTTTATTTCACTTTTGTTTACTATCTACTTCCCTTGCTTTGGCAATGTTAACACACGTTTCCCATGCCAATAAAGCCCTTAAATTGAAATTGAAATTGAATTGAGAGAGAGAGAGAGAGAAGTTGAGGAGGAGGAGAGGAGGAGAGACAGAGACAAAAAGAGCGAGATTGTCCAACAGTCTTCCAGTATGTCGTTGGCTCCGGTCCTAACTCTGCTTGCTCTGCTCTCCAAACACCACATGATAAAGCTGATTATGTCCCAAAATCCTCTGACCCCAAAACTATTTGTACTGCGTGTGTTCCTCTGTGTGTACATGTGTGTGTCTTCGTCTCTGCGTGTGTGTGTGTGTGTGTGTGTGTCTGTCTGTATGTGTGTGTCCAGTACTCACCCAGGTGGTTCTGCCAGCTCTTCAGGGCAGGTTCCTCCAGAGCGGGCCGAGCGGTGCTGATATCCACATGTCCTCTGTCGTTGGTGGGGAGAGACACCTTAAAGATGTCCTCCAACATGGCTCTCTTACTGTGCATCAGCTCTGTCCACACACGGTTCACTGCCTTCAGTAGCAGCTGGCGACCTGGAGGACAGACAGACAGACAGACAGACAGACAGACAGACAGAAACAGGCAGAGAGTCAGATAGACAGACAGGCAGGCAGTCAGAGAGACAGAGACAGACATACAGTCAGACAGACAGAGTGTTACCTTCGCTGACATCCTGGCTGTGTGTGTCATCAGGTCCGTTCTCAGCGGGCATCATGACGTGCCAGGTGGTCATACGAGCCTCCGCCTCCAAACCAAAACCTTCCACACTACTGCACACAGACAGAGAGAGAGAGAGAGAGAGAGAGAGAGAGAGAGAGAGAGAGAGAGAGAGAGAGAGAGAGAGAGAGAGAGAGAGAGAGAGAGAGAGAGAGAGGTAGAGAGAGAGAGAGAGAGAGGTAGAGAGAGAGAGAGAGAGAGAGACACAGAGAGAGGTAGAGAGAGAGAGAGAGCGGTAGAAAGAGAGAGAGATAGTCAATACACACACGACTCACCCATAGACAGGAACTACACTCCATCCTCCAATGCTGCAGTTTTTGCTGCCTGTTGTCATTTGATTAGCCATACCTCAACCCTTCACAGGCTTCAAACTGCTGGTCATGCCACAGACACAGCTGCTGCACAAGTCTCAAGCAATGCAATTAACTGAAGAATGCATCAAGACACAAGACACACGCCCAAGCTCAGACCTACCTCCCAACGTGCAGGTTGATGAAGCAGTGAGCCAGGCAGGCTACAAACTCCTGGTCGTGGTTACCTGGTCCCAGCACCAGGTTACGGTTGACGGTCAACACCCGTAGAGAGTCCAGCAGAGCTACCTGCTGAGGCACGGTCTTGTGTGGTCGAGACAGCTGGTACAGGACCGTGCGGTTCAGACAGTGGTAGACTGACTCCAGAGACAGACCCTGCGACCGCCTCTTGGACTGGAAATGAAAGGCAGAAAAAATAAAGATCAGTTTGCTTTGAGTACTTCCTGGACTGAAATGAGCTTTGAGTACTTCCTGGACTGAAATGAGCTTTGAGTACTTCCTGGACTGAAATGAGCTTTGAGTACTTCCTGGACTGAAATGAGCTTTGAGTACTTCCTGGACTGAAATGAGCTTTGAGTACTTCCTGGACTGAAATGAGCTTTGAGTACTTCCTGGACTGAAATGAGCTTTGAGTACTTCCTGGACTGAAATTAGCTTTGAGTACTTCCTGGACTGAAATTAGGAGTCTTATGGTCTTAACCTGCCTATGTCTGGGTGATAGGCCTGATCATCGACAACGATGAGACAGCCGATAGGGAGGTCAGAGACCTAGCAGTGTGACGCCGGGACAACAACCTCCCTCAACGTGAGCAAGACAAAGGAGCTGATCGTGGACTACAGGAAAAGGAGGGCCGAGCACGCCCTCATTCACACTGTGTATTGTTAGATATTACTGCACTGTTGGAGCTAGGAACACACGCATTTCGCTTCACCCGCAATAACATCTGCTAAATATGTGTATGTAACCAATACAATTTGATTTGATTTGATCGACTTGGCTGTAGTGGAGCAGGTTGATGGTGTCCACATCACCAACAAACTATCATGGTCCAAACACACCAAGACAGTCATGAAGAGGGCACGACAAAGCCTATTCCCCCTCAGGAGACTGAAAATATTTGGCATGGGTCCCCGGATCCTCAAAAAATTATACAGCTGCACCATCAAGAGCATCCTGACTGGTTGCATCACCGCCTGGTATGGCAACTGCTCGGCCTCCGACCGCAAGGCACTACAGAGGGGCCAAGCTTTCTGCCATCCAGGACCTCTATACCAGGCGGTGTCAGAGGAAGGCCCTAAAAATTGTCAAAGACTCCAGCCACCCTAGTCATAGACTGTTCTCTCTGCTACCGCACGGCAAGCGGTACCGGAGCGCCAAGTCTAGGTCCAAAAGGCTCCTTAACAGCTTCTACCCCCGAACCATAAGACTGCTGAACAGTTAATCAAATGGCCACCCAGACTATTTGCATTGACCCTCTGTTTTTACTCTGCTGCTACTCTCTGTTTATTATCTATGCATAGTCACTTTACCCCTACCTACATGTACATATTACCTCCACTAACCTGTACCTCCTCGCACATTGACTCGGTACCGGTACCGAGTCAATGTTTTTTTACCCCCTTTCTCCTCCCCAATTTTGTGATAGCCAATTGGTAGTTACGATCTTGTCTCATCGCTGCAACTCCCCAACGAGAGGCGAAGGTTGAGTCATGCATCCTCCGAAACAGTACCAAACGGTAATGGACCTGTATACAGTACCAAACGGTAATGGACCTGTATACAGTACCAAACGGTAATGGACCTGTATACAGTACCAAACGGTAATGGACCTGTGTACAGTACCAAACGATAATGGACCTGTATACAGTACCAAACTGGACTGGACCTGTATACAGTACCAAACGGTAATGGACCTGTATACAGTACCAAACTGTAATGGACCTGTATACAGTACCAAACTGTAATGGACCTGTATACAGTACCAAACGGTAATGGACCTGTATACAGTACCAAACGGTAATGGACCTGTATACAGTACCAAAAGGTAATGGACCTGTATACAGTACCAAACGGTAATGGACCTGTATACAGTACCAAACGGTAATGGACCTGTATACAGTACCAAACTGGAATGGACCTGTATACAGTACCAAACGGTAATGGACCTGTATACAGTACCAAACGATAATGGACCTGTATACAGTACCAAACGGTAATGGACCTGTATACAGTACCAAACGGTAATGGACCTGTATACAGTACCAAACGGTAATGGACCTGTATACAGTACCAAACGATAATGGACCTGTATACAGTACCAAACGGTAATGGACCTGTATACAGTACCAAACGGTAATGGACCTGTATACAGTACCAAACTGGACTGGACCTGTATACAGTACCAAACGGTAATGGACCTGTATACAGTACCAAACTGTAATGGACCTGTATACAGTACCAAACGGTAATGGACCTGTATACAGTACCAAACGGTAATGGACCTGTATACAGTACCAAACGGTAATGGACCTGTATACAGTACCAAACGGTAATGGACCTGTATACAGTACCAAACGGTAATGGACCTGTATACAGTACCAAACTGGAATGGACCTGTATACAGTACCAAACGGTAATGGACCTGTATACAGTACCAAACGGTAATGGACCTGTATACAGTACCAAACGGTAATGGACCTGTATACAGTACCAAACTGTAATGGACCTGTATACAGTACCAAACGGTAATGGACCTGTATACAGTACCAAACTGGACTGGACCTGTATACAGTACCAAACGGTAATGGACCTGTATACAGTACCAAACGGTAATGGACCTGTATACAGTACCAAACGGTAATGGACCTGTATACAGTACCAAACTGGACTGGACCTGTATACAGTACCAAACGGTAATGGACCTGTATACAGTACCAAAGCGGTAATGGACCTGTATACAGTACCAACGGTAATGGACCTGTATACAGTACCAAACGGTAATGGACCTGTATACAGTACCAAACGGTAATGGACCTGTATACAGTACCAAACGGTAATGGACCTGTATACAGTACCAAACTGTTTCTGAATCCCAGCTCTACATATAGGCTCCCCAAACACTGCACATTTGGAATCTGTCTGTATACGCTTGTATGTATTTGCTCAATCAAGACAATTCATCCTGTCCGTCCCAATTCAGCGTCTGCTAGTCCTGGAATAAATCCAATACGTTGAATGGCTTGGGGTACTCAAGGATATCAATCCAATTAGTTGAATGGCTAGGGGTACTCAAGGATATCAATCCAATTAGTTGAATGGCTAGGGGTACTCAAGGATATCAATCCAATATGTTGAATGGCTAGGGGTACTCAAGGTTATCAATCCAATACGTTGAATGGCTAGGGGTACTCAAGGATATCAATCCAAGACGTTGAATGGCTAGGGGTACTCAAGGATATCAATCCAATTAGTTGAATGGCTAGGGGTACTCAAGGATATCAATCCAATTAGTTGAATGGCTAGGGGTACTCAATAATATCAATCCAATACGTTGAATGGCTAGGGGTACTCAAGGATATCAATCCAATACGTTGAATGGCTAGGGCTACTCAAGGATATCAATCCAATACGTTGAATGGCTAGGGGTACTCAAGGATATCAATCCAATACGTTGAATGGCTAGGGGTACTCAAGGATATCAATCCAATACGTTGAATGGCTAGGGGTACTCAAGGATATCAATCCAATTAGTTGAATGGCTAGGGGTACTCAAGGATATCAATCCAATATGTTGAATGGCTAGGGGTACTCAAGGTTATCAATCCAATACGTTGAATGGCTAGGGGTACTCAAGGATATCAATCCAATACGTTGAATGGCTAGGGGTACTCAAGGATATTAATCCAATACGTTGAATGGCTAGATGGTACTCAAGGATATCAATCCAATACGTTGAATGGCTAGGGGTACTCAAGGATATCAATCCAATTAGTTGAATGGCTAGGGGTACTCAAGGATATCAATCCAATTAGTTTAATGGCTAGGGGTACTCAAGGATATCAATCCAATTAGTTGAATGGCTAGAGGTACTCAAGAATATCAATCCAATACGTTGAATGGCTAGGGGTACTCAAGGATATCAATCCAATACGTTGAATGGCTAGGGCTACTCAAGGATATCAATCCAAGACGTTGAATGGCTAGGGGTACTCAAGGATATCAATCCAATACGTTGAATGGCTAGGGGTACTCAAGGATATCAATCAAATTAGTTGAATGGCTAGGGGTACTCAAGGATATCAATCCAATTAGTTGAATGGCTAGGTGTACTCAAGGATATCAATCCAATACATTGAATGGCTAGGGGTACTCAAGGATATCAATCCAATACGTTGAATGGCTAGGGGTACTCAAGGATATCAATCCAATACGTTGAATGGCTAGGGGTACTCAAGGATATCAATCCAATACGTTGAATGGCTAGGGGTACTCAAGGATATCAATCCAATACGTTGAATGGCTAGGGGTACTCAAGGATATCAATCCAATACGTTGAATGGCTAGGGGTACTCAGGATATCAATCCAATACGTTGAATGGCTAGGGGTACTCGAGGATATCAATCCAATACGTTGAATGGCTAGATGGTACTCAAGGATATCAATCCAATACATTGAATGGCTAGGGCTACTCAAGGACATCAATCCAATTCGTTGAATGGTAGGGGTACTCAAGGATATCAATCCAATAAACTGAATGGCTAGGGGTACTCGCGGAGATATTGGGGAAACACTGGTGTACAGTTGTGGTCAAAAGTTTTGAGAATGACAAGTATTGGTCTTCACAAAGTTCGCTGCTTCAGTGTTGAGATATTTTTGTCAGATGTTACTATGGTATACTGAAGTATAATTACAAGCATTCCATAAGTGTCAAAGGCTTTTATTGACAATTACATTAAGTTTATGCAAAGAGTCAATATTTGCAGTGTTGACCCTTCTTTTTCAAGACCTCTGCAATCCGCCCTGGCATGCTGTCAATTAACTTCTGGGCCACATCCTGACTGATGGCAGCTCATTCTTGCAGAATCAATGCTTGGAGTTTGTGGGGTTTTGTTTGTCCACCCGCCTCTTGAGGGTCGACCACAAGTTCTCAATGGGATTAAGGTCTGGGGAGTTTCCTGGCCATGGACCCAAAATTTCGATGTTTTGTTCCCCGAGCCACTTAGTTATCACTTTTGCCTTATGGCAAGGTGCTCCATCATGTTGGAAAAGGCATTGGTCGTCACCAAACTGTTCTTGGATGGTTGGGAGAAGTTGCTCTCGGAGGATGTGTTGGTACCATTCTTTATTCATGGATGTATTCTTAGGCAAAATTGTGAGTGAGCCCACTCCCTTGGCTGAGAAGCAACCCCACACATGAATGGTCTCAGGATGCTTTACTGTTGGCATGACACAGGACTGATGGTAGCGCTCACCTTGTCTTCTCCGGACAAGGTGTTTTCCGGATGCCCCAAACAATCGGAAAGGGGATTCATCAGAGAAAATGACTTTACCCCAGTCCTCAGCAGTCCAATCCCTGTACCTTTTGCAGAATATCAGTCTGTCCTTGATGTTTTTTCTGGAGAGAAGTGGCTTCTTTGCTGCCCTTCTTGACACCAGGTCATCCTCCAAAAGTCTTTGCCTCACTGTGCGTGCAGATGCACTCGCACCTGCCTGCTGCCATTCCTGAGCAAGCTCTGCACTGGTGGTGCCCCGATCCCGCAGCTGAATCAACTTTAGGAGACGGTCCTGGCGCTTGCTGGACTTTCTTGGGCGCCCTGACGCCTTCTTCACAACAATTGAACCTCTCTCCTTGAAGTTCTTGATGATCCGATAAATGGTTGATTTAGGTGCAATCTTACTAGCAGCAATATCTTTGCCTGTGAAGCCCTTTTTGTGCAAAGCAATGATGACGGCACGTGTTTCCTTGCAGGTAACCATGGTTAACAGAGGAAGAACAATGATTTCAAGCACCACCCTCCTTTTAAAGCTTCCAGTCTGTTATTCTAACTCAATCAGCATGACAGAGTGATCTCCAGCCTTGTCCTCGTCAACACTCTCACCTGTGTTAACGAGAGAATCACTGACATTATGTCAGCTGGTCCTTTTGTGGCAGGGCTGAAATGCAGTGGAAATGTTTTTTTGGGGGGGGGATTAAGTTCATTTTCATGGCAAAGAGGGACTTTGCAATGAATTGCAATTCATCGTATCACTCTTCATAACATTCTGGAGTATATGCAAATTGCCATCATCAAAACTGAGGCAGCAGACTTTGTGAAAATTAGCATTTGTGTCATTCTCAAAACGTTTGCCCACGACTGTGTGTTGTCCTCACCTGTCCTATGAGCTGCACTATAAACTCCACCACCATCTTGGACTCCTTATTGAACATGCCCTGCCACAGCTTGTCCACCACGCGCTGTGTGAAGTAAAACACGTTGTTGACCAGCACCTGGTAGCTTCCTCCGCTGGTGATGGGCAGCGACGCATCCTCACCTGGTAGGAGGAAGAGGAGAAGGGGGGTAGAAAGATGACAGGGGGAGGAGGAAGGGGGAGATATTGGGTCAATGGGGGGATGCATTTACATTCATCTTTCATTAGCTGATGTCTAGCCACACGTAGCCATACCTCCAAAATCACGTTGTCGTCGCACCTCCTTCGGAGGTCTGGAGAATTTTCTATTAGCCGATACCGGTTAGAATGGGCCACTGGATTCCAACGGCTACATTTTCATTGGATGTTACATTTCAAGAACCCTCACCCCACATGGCCGTAAAAAGGGTGTGTTTGTTATGTTCCTCACTGTGTTTCCCACCGGGTAGGAAACATTTTGCAGAGTTGTTGCGTATGCTAATTTGCAACATTGCAGAAAATGGAAGGAACACCTGGATTAAAAACTGAATTATGTTATGCCAGAAGTGTGCTCTATACACAAAACCGAGTCGACGAAGAAATTAGAATTGATCTGCTTGTAACACTCTACAGTAAAAAGAGACGTTATGAAGTGGTATAAAAGCAGATTATCATTTGGAGGTAGTTGGACACATAAAAAAAAGACTGCCTCTTAAGACAAGTAGTATGCTAGTGTGGATATTGGAACGGATGGTTTCTCTAATTGTGTCTCTCTGTGTGTGTGTGTGTGTGTGTGTGTGTGTGTGTGTGTGTGTGTGTGAGTGTGAGTGTGTGTGTGTGTGTGTGTGTGTGTGTGTGTGTGTGTGTGTACCTAGGAGGACTTCAGCAGCCAGTAGGTGTTCCATGACAGAGTCCAGGATGTAAGACTGGAACTCCTTCTGCTGAGTCCTGGTGGAGCGCTCTGGGGACGCCTGGGGAGACACAGAGGACAAAATATATATGTTAAAGCTGCAATCAGCAGTTGAAATAAGAACAAAGACAATCCCCGCCCCTTTTCGGTAAAAAGCTGAGGTATTGGTTTTACAGGTCTTGGTTTTTCCTCTCGATTTTGTTTTTCGATTCCCAGGTTGGTTTTCTTCAGGTTGGTTCTCTTCGGGGTTGGTTCTCTTCGAGGTTGGTTCTCTTCGAGGTTGGTTCTCTTCGAGGTTGGTTCTCTTCGAGGTTGGTTCTCTTCAGGGTTGGTTCTCTTCAGGTTGGTTCTCTTCAGGGTTGGTTCTCTTCAGGTTGGTTCTCTTTGGGGTTGGTTCTCTTCGGGGTTGGTTCTCTTCAGGGTTGGTTCTCTTCAGGGTTGGTTCTCTTCAGGGTTGGTTCTCTTCAGGTTGGTTCTCTTCAGGGTTGGTTCTCTTCAGGTTGGTTCTCTTTGGGGTTGGTTCTCTTTGGGGTTGGTTCTCTTTGGGGTTGGTTCTCTTCAGGGTTGGTTCTCTTCAGGTTGGTTCTCTTTGGGGTTGGTTCTCTTTGGGGTTGGTTCTCTTCAGGGTTGGTTCTCTTCAGGGTTGGTTCTCTTCAGGTTGGTTCTCTTCGAGGTTGGTTCTCTTCGAGGTTGGTTCTCTTCGGGGTTGGTTCTCTTCGGGGTTGGTTCTCTTCGAGGTTGGTTCTCTTCAGGGTTGGTTCTCTTCAGGTTGGTTCTCTTTGGGGTTGGTTCTCTTTGGGGTTGGTTCTCTTTGGGGTTGGTTCTCTTCAGGGTTGGTTCTCTTCAGGTTGGTTCTCTTTGCGGTTATTTCTCTTCAGAGTTGGTTCTCTTCAGGGTTGGTTCTTGTCGGGTGTGGCGTGCTGATTGGAATCATCCTCGTTGGTCAGGATGTTTTGCACATGTCGCCTCGTTAGTTTCTCCTGTGCTGGCACAGCTGATATTGAAGAGCTGCATAGCTAATACTCCAGTTGTTAACCCTTTAAAGGTCATGAACTCTCTAAATCATGTTTTTCATGAAATTGGATGATATTTGGATGAAACCAGATCAAAGTATGATGACCAAAGTATGAAAACTGACTGTTGCTTCTACATTGATAAAATGTTATCATAAAGTTACTGGTCCCATCCCACATGTCAAACACTTGGATTCAGGAGGCGGGATAATGAAGGGGATAGGGTGAGATCACCCTAACTCTCATTTTAATTCACCAATGGTAACATGAAGTTCTCTTAGCTAATTTAAATAGGTACCGCCTTGTAATCAACATCGGAGAAGGCGTGTTTGCAGAGGGGCACGGTTTATATAGCTAGATAGCTAATCTCTACTTGTGCCAAAATGTTACTGTAGGGCGTCAGCAAATATAATTAAACATGAAAAGCTGAAATGTCTTGAGTCAATTAGTATTCAACCCCTTTGTTTTGGCAAGCCTAAATAAGTTCAGGATAAAAAATGTGCTTAACAAGTCACATAAAAAGTTGTGTTCAATAATGTTTAACATGATTTTTAAATGACTACCTCATCTCTGTACCCCACACACAATTATCCAGTGGTGTGTTTCCACCAAATGGATTTGGATATATGGATACAAATCAGTGCATGACGACGCGGTGTACTTTTCACTAAAGTTCAATGTGTTTCCATCGCCTTTTCAACTCTACCGATGGTTTTGTCACAAAAAACTGTTGCGTTAAATAGCTAATGTGCCTCCTCAGGTCTTGGCACCTGCGCTCCAGCCAACCGCTGGCTGATACAGTGAGGGTAGGCTAGTCTACATGATGAGATTATTATGGACTAGAGTGAGATTATTTATATTTGTCAAAACGGCAGCCAAGCATCGATCGTCGTGTCACCAGAATAAGACCCTGGATATTTATTGGAAAGGAGCATCAAGCTCATCACCGTGCACTTTCACCACCCTGTGAAGTTCATAGCGTATTTCATCTGTAGCCTTTTATAAACTGCATGCTTTCCCCGAGTCGTAGTGGGAGGACCACACACCAAATGTATTTAGATATGATGGTTATTATATCAATATTTGCGCATTAAGTAGTTTCCACCGCCATTTCCCGCATAATTAATTTTACAGACACTAAAAGATCCCACCATGTCGAATGAACAAATTATCTGTTGGCATTTATGAAGTTACTCCAAAACTTCCTGTTTCCGTCACGGCTGTTTTTAGTTTTTTTAATACGATATGATTTTACTCGCATATAAACTGTGGATGGAAACGTGGTTATTGATGCAATTTCAATGTTGTTTGAGTTGCTTTGTGTTGAGATGATTTTACTGCAACACTGCATCCAAGTTTCTTGACATAGGCGTTTCAAAGTGCTGTCAGTCAAGGCGATCTCATGAATATAAGCTCCCCGCCCACTCTTTTCAAACTTCCTGGTAGTTGGCCATGAGAGAAAAAGTACTCTCAAATTTTAAGCATTTCTATCCCCCAAAAATATATAGATATTTTAGTCACTCAAAAGGCTATTTTACATGGGAATCAGAATGACCGTTCGGGACCTTTAAACTCTGAGTGGTTGTTTTGGACCAAGTACCGGGTACCTAGTATGCATCCTCCACACGTTGATCTAGCTCATCGTATAGGGAAAGTGAATGGGAAAACAAGTTTGAAGTTCCCTCGTCTTATTTTAAAAGAACAAACTCCATAACTTCAAAGCCCTGATTGCTAAGGTCATTTAAAGATGTCAGGCTGGTTGCTAGGGTCATTTTAAGATGTCAGGCTGGTTGCTAAGGTCATTTTAAGATGTCAGGCTGGTTGCTAGGGTCATTTGAAGATGTCAGGCTGGTTGCTAGTGTCATTTGAAGATGTCAGGCTGGTTGCTGGGGTCATTTTAAGATGTCAGACTGGTTGCTAAGGCCATTTTAAGATGTCAGGCTGGTTGCTAAGGCCATTTTAAGATATCAGGAAAATCCGTTCAGCCATTTTGGCCCAGTGGCTCACTACCCAAACCAGACGCAACTGGTTTCAATTGGCCAAGAGACATCATGTGATCTCGTACTGCTTTCTAGGGGACAAACTGGGAATCAGACAGGGGATATATTTACATGAATGGATAGGTAGAGACTTCTCCTCATATGTATATAACTCCTATTGAGATGAAAAATGCATGTTGCACAATCCCAGCACTTTTAAAATGGCTGCGCTCCTATGGCTGTGCTCCTATGGCTGCGCTCCTATGGCTGTGCTCCTATGGCTGTGCTCCTATGGCTGCGCTCCTATGGCTGTGCTCCTATGGCTGCGCTCCTATGGCTGCGCTCCTATGGCTGCGCTCCTATGGAAATGTGCGCACGTAAAGAGCGCCACCACGACTCCGCCTCTTCAGGTAAAAGAACAGTCTTTTTTTTTCTTAAAAAAAATTAACATAATTTTGGATCAATAATTGGCGAGGCATTTTATTTCAAACATTTAAAAATGTACTGCTGCATCTTGGGCTCTCTAGTAGTCATATTGTGTCTGACACCCACAGCTGTTACCTTTCTAACAAACTAAGCATGTGTTTGTAGGACGGAATGTACTTTATGAGGGAAGCATACAATATTATGCGCCATTTAAAAAATGCCACCCGAGGGAGACAGAGTTTAAGAGGTTATACAAACCGTTTTTGTCTTGTCTCCCCTGTTTGGTTTGCTCCATTTTAGTTTTTACTCCCTAACCTGAGTTGGTTTGGCTTTTCTTTTCCTTTAGTTTGTCTGATATCCGTCCACGGTGGGTGTTAAAGGCCCAACTCGAGGTTACCTGGCCAGCACCCAGTCAGTAGGGCACACAACATGGAAGCCTTTCAGAACCCATTTTAAAACCCTGCCTGTTTCTGTTTGGTTATCAACGACTCGTTTGTTAGTAACATGGGCCTGGAGAAACGTAACCACTGTCAAATTCATAGACAGAGCTATGGATGCAAGGACTGACCATCCACGATATCAAAATGATCGTTTTAACCATGTTTTGAGGCTATACAGTGTTTGTTTACATTTACATTGCTTATAAACATTGGAGTGAAACAAGCGTATATTTTGGGTTCTGATGGGGTATGACAGATGAACTGGGGCATTTATAAGTTATATTCTTCAAGAATCAATGGGTAACATATAATTAATTTAGTCCAAAAATCGATGTAGCAACTGCAGATTACCCCTTTAAAGTTTCCTGACACAATAGCTAGATTTAGGGCTGAAAAATTCCTTTGGAGAATTCCCTGGATGTTTTGCAACCCTAGCTAGATTATCAACTGTTGTAAAAAAAGGGCTTCATAATTTGATTGATTGATTGATCGATCAATCAATCTGATTATGAATTGGCTGAATGATTGATCGATCCGTCTTACCTCTAGCAGTAGGTCTACGGTGGACGTCTGTTTGCTGGCTAGGGTCAGGCATAGGTTGTCCATGATCAGCACCCTCATGAAGTCAAACACGTACTTCTTGGCCGGGTGATTGGTCAGGTAGGTCTTACTGCCCACGTTGCAGTATTCTGATTGGCTACGGTTCATGCCCGTGTCGGCGGGGAACGCCTTGAACTCCTCTGTGGGAGAATCATTATCCAGGTCACTCACCTGAGAAAAGAGGGAGAGAGAGAGAGAGAGAGAGAGAGAGAGAGAGAGAGAGAGAGAGAGAGAGAGAGAGAGAGAGAGAGAGAGCCATTTAGACAGAGCTCAGAGAGAACAGATGTCACACACACACACACTGTCACACACACACTGTCTCTCACACACTGTCACACACACACACACTGTCACACACACACACACACACACACACACACACACACACACACACACCCTTATCAAATATCTTAACACACAGCTCAGTCTCACCATCTCTGAGTAGGGTCTGATATTGAAGGGGAAGACTGAGGCAGCCAGGACACAGAGGAACTCAGGGCTGTGCCACATGGGGGCCAGGTCCGGGACATTGTGGTACAGGTACCTGTACATACAGACACATTCAATTATTCTTAGAACTTAACTCTTATATTCTTATTATTATATTTGTATTGAATTCTATGTACCTGAAGAACTGCATCAGAGTTACCGGGTACTCCCTCAACCACGACCCCTCCTCTTCAGACTGCCAGGGCTATAGAGGGACACAAACAAACACAACGTCGTCTGGTGGTAGATGTGGGATCCAGCAGCTAAGCTACATGGAAAAGGGACAAGGGCTGAGTTGTCCTCCTCTCTCCTCTCTCCTCTATCCCTCCTCTCTCCTCTCTCCCTCCTCTCTCCTCTCTCCCTCCTCTATCCCTCCTCTCTCCTCTATCCCTCCTCTCTCCTCTATCCCTCCTCTCTCCTCTATCCCTCCTCTCTCCTCTATCCCTCCTCTCTCCTCTATACCTCCTCTCTCCTCTCTCCCTCCTCTATCTCTCCTCTCTCCTCTATCCCTCCTCTATCTCTCCTCTCTCCTCTATCCCTCCTCTCTCCTCTATCCCTCCTCTCTCCTCTATCCCTCCTCTATCTCTCCTCTCTCCTCTATCCCTCCTCTCTCCTCTATCCCTCCTCTCTCCTCTATCCCTCCTCTCTCCTCTATCCCACCTCTCTCCCTCCCTCTCTCCTCTATCCCTCCCTCTCTCCTCTATCCCTCCTCTCTCCTCTATCCCTCCTCTCTCCTCTATCCCTCCTCTCTCCTATATCCCTCCTCTGTCCTCTATCCCTCCCTCTCTCCTCTATCCCTCCTCTCTCCTCTATCCCTCCTCTCTCCTCTATCCCTCCTCTATCTCTCCTCTATCCCTCCTCTCTCCTCTATCCCTCCTCTCTCCTCTATCCCTCCCTCTCTCCTCTATCCCTCCTCTCTCCTCTATCCCTCCTCTCTCCTCTATCCCTCCTCTCTCCTCTATCCCTCCCTCTCTCCTCTATCCCTCCTCTCTCCTCTATCCCTCCTCTATCCCTCCTCTCTCCTCTATCCCTCCTCTCTCCCTCCTCTCTCCCTCCTCTCTCCTCTATCCCTCCTCTCTCCTCTATCCCTCCTCTCTCCCTCCTCTCTCCCTCCTCTCTCCTCTCTCCCTCCTCTCTCCTCTATCCCTCCTCTCTCCTCTATCCCTCCTCTCTCCTCTATCCCTCCCTCTCTCCTCTATCCCTCCTCTCTCCCTCCTCTATCTCTCCTCTATCTCTCCTCTCTCCTCTATCCCTCCTCTATCCCTCCTCTCTCCTCTATCCCTCCTCTCTCCTCACCAGGTTGAGCAAGTTCCTCAGCATCCCCAGTAAGAGGAAACCAGCCTCGGTGCAGACGCCGTGGATGGATCCCACTACGGTGCCGCTGGAGGCAGGGACCCCGAAGATAAAGGTCCAGATGGAGTCCAGGTCAAACTAAGACACAGAAAACAGAGACTGGGGTAACACTCAGTCACACCATACACCAGTATTATACTGTACTAATATTATATACAGTATTACAATACTATATTATACTACTAATACTATAATATACTAATACGACAGGACCACGTTTCTGTCAAAGGTATAATTATTGGTATAATTGTATTAAGAAACAAAAGAGGCCATGGATTGTTAGTTTTGGTGGGTGCTACGCCCCAACTGGGAAATAATCTAGCTAGGGGAAACACTGGCTGGATAGTATGATGGAAAATAGTTTTTTTAGTAGAATGATAACTAACATGTACATGGAGGCTGTCTGGCAGCTCTGTGACGGGCTGTTGCAGGAACAGAGCCATCAGCAGAAAGTAGAGCTCGGGGACGTTGGTGTGTTTCGGCAGCAGCGTCTGCAGAACAGGGAACCCTGGGAAATGGCAGGCGTCTCGGTTGATCTCCCGTAGGGTGGAGCGCCCGCCAGCGCTACGGCCCACGTTGAAGCCTGTGGAGGAGGCGACAGAAGAGGCTGAGGAATGGCCCAGAGAATAAATAAAAAAAATGGGTCCACAAAGACTAGACTAGTGCCTAACTGGTTATTTGGCACGACGCAACGCGGAGTACCTGGATACAGCCCTTAGCCGTGGTATATTGGCACCCCGAGGTGCCTTATTGCTATTATAAACTGGTTACCAACGTAATTAGAGCAGTAAAAATAAATGTTTTGTCATACCCGTGGTATACGGTCTGATATACCACGGCTGTCAGCCAATCAGCATTCAGGGCTCGAACCACCCAGTTTATAATAAAGTATTCTATTCTATTCAGGGAGACCTGTTCCAAGATGGCATCAAAACCACTAATACTTGAGATTAAAGGAAACTCAAAACCAATATTTGACGTTTATTTGACCAGGTTAGTCTCATTGAGATTAACAATCTATTATACAAGAGAGACCTGGCCAAAATAAAAAGCACACAGAGTTGAAGACACATTTACAACATAAAACACAAAGCACTACAGTTTAAAACACCAGTTTAAAACACCAGTTTAAAACACCAGTTTAAAACACCAGTTTAAAACACCAGTTTACAGCAAGATGGTTTGGGAAAGTGTGGTGCAACTAGGGCTCAAAACATTGACAGCTCGCAACTTCATTTCCGATCATAGTGTTTAACCTATGATTTGCATTGTTAAATAACGCCAATACTGTATGTGAGAACAATATATGTTGTGAAAGAATGTTGCATTTTGTCGATATAATAATATAATTGTTGTGGAAAAATGTTGGGAGCTCAAGTCAACTACAAAACCCACAATGCAATGCTCTCTCTCTCTCTGGACAGGCTGGCTGGTTAGCTAGCTAGCTAGAAAACGTAGCTACGCACAATAACACCAGAGACAATATCAAGCATGTGAAGTAGCTAGTTAGCTGTAAAAACGCACTGTCAATTTAGGAGTTACAATCGAACCACGCTTAACCTGGGAGAGATTGTGCGTCTTGCTCAAAACAGTGAGGTGAGTGAGGTTGCTATGGCAATGGAATGGCCCCGCCTGGTGCTACAAGTGGGGAGATGAGAGGAGAAGGATGTAGTTGAAGGAGGAAAGGATATTGATCTGACGGTGCACGGTGTACTTTGAGGACATTTGAACTATATATATATATATATACTTGGTCAAGACAATACAGACAGTATGCCCATACCATCTATTGGCTGATTTGGCGATCTGGAGTGCAGGTCGTTTTTATGAAACGTGATCGTTTTTATTTTTAGTGGGTAGATCAGCTTTAATATTGCAGATAAATTGCAGCTTCTATCAGTGTAATTGTCTGCATCATTTCCAATCCCCCAATATATTTTTTTCTGTAAATATACAGTACCAGTCAAAAGTTTGGACACACCTACTCATTCAAGGGTTTTTCTTTATTTTTTTTACTATTTTCTACATTGTAGAATAATAATGAAGACATCAAAACTATGAAATAACACATATGGAATCATGTAGTAACCAAAAAAGTATTAAACAAATCAAATATTTTATATTTGAGATTCTTCAAAGTAGCCACCCTTTGCCTTGATGACAGCTTTGCACACACTTGGCATTCTCTCAACCAGCTGCATGAGGTAGTCACCTTGAATTACTTTCAATTAACAGGTGTGCCTTGTTAAAAGTTAATTTGTGGAATTTATTTCCATGTTAATGCGTTTGAGCCAATCAGTTGTGTTGTGACAAGGTAGGGGTGGTATACAGAAGATAGCCCTGTTTGGTAAAAGACCAAGTCCATATTATGGCAAGAACAGCTCAAATAAGCAAAGAGAAACGACAGTCCATCATTACTTTAAGACATGAAGGTCAGTCAATCCTGAAAATGTCAAGAAGTTTCTTCAAGTGCAGTCGCAAAAACAATCAAGCGCTATGATGAAACTGGCTCTCATGAGGACCGCCACAGGAAAGGAAGACCCAGAGTTACCTCTGCTGCAGAGGATAAGTTCATTAAAGTTACCAGCCTCAGAAATTGCAGCCCAAATAAATGCTTCACAGAGTTCAAGTAACAGACACATCTCAACATCAACTGTTCAGAGGGGACTGTGTGAATCAGGCCTTCATGGTCGAATTGCTGCAAAGAAACCACTACTAAAGGACACCAATAAGAAGAGACTTGCTTGGGCCAAGAAACACGAGCAATGGACATTAGACCGGTGGAAATCTGTCCTTTGGTCTGATGAGTCCAAATCTCTACATGTGTGGTTCCCACCGTGAAGCATGGAGGAGGTGTGATGGTGTGGGGGTGCTTTGCTGGTGACACTGTCAGGGACTTATTTAGAATTCAAGGCACACTTAACCAGCATGGCTACCACAGCATTCTGCAGCGATACGCCATCCCATCTGGTTTGCGCTTAGTGGAACTATCAATTGAAAAAGTATTGCGTTTTGAATCCGGCGTCATTTTGTATATCAGTTCATAAACCATGTGCCATGGAATGGGTACATCGAAAATCTTAAATGAAACAACTGGTATACATTTTTATTTATCACAATTTTCTTTAGCCAATTTTGGTCTTTAATACAGAGCCGACCGACAAGTTCCTAACCTTCCCCCCCCCCCCTTCCACTTGCCTCCTCCATTTTTGCGGTAACGCTGCAATCAGTTGGTTGACATTTTGGAAAGAGCAAAGACATTTCCATATATCTGTGTTAACTGCCTGTGTGGAATAACAACACCAGTCCTATTTATGATATCATTTACAAAGATTATGAATATTTTATAACAGATTATACCGCTTTAAATATTTATTTTTTTACATTTCAATTTTTTTTATTTATCAATTAGGATATTTGAGTTTAACCATAATATTTGTTCTAATTTATATTCTCTCTTTTCTGGTGGATTCAACTGAAATTGCAACCAGCTTACTAATGCTTGTTTTAAAAATAGCAATATTTTTTAGATTATTTTATTTTAAAATAACCGAAAGTGACAGGTTGTAACCTGAATTAAGAGAAAAAGGCCATTCTAGAACACGGGGTGACACATTCTTACTAATCTGCTAGAGAACCAGTTCAGATTTAAGTATAGTTTTTTGTATGATTGAAGCCTTTAGTGAGAGGTCCAATGCTTTCAATATTAAATCATTTCTGCCCTCCGAATTCATATTCATTATATAAATAGGACCGTTTAATTTTCTCTGTCTTTCCAAATAAAGTGGAATATTTTTTACTCATATAATTACAAAAACAAGTCGTTAGGTGTAGGGCCATAAGTATATAGGTAAACTGGGATATGACAAATGAATTATTATGGATATTTCTTTCCAGTTATAGACAGGTGTTGTCCTTTCCATGGCAGCAAAATCGTATCTAATTTGGCTAACTTTCTATTTTAAAAAATGTATTGTAGTGAGATCATTTCTTTCTTTCGGGATATGAATACACAGTATGTCCACTTCACCGTTGGACCACTTTATTATTAAACTACACAGTAATGTAAAAGTTGTATTTTTTTCGAGATTCAATACCAAATATGGTACACTTATCATCATTCGGTTTTAATCCAGAGAGGTTAGAAAAATTATCTAGATCCTCTATGACGCTGTGCACAGATCCAAATTGCGGATTTAAAAGAAAACATGAATTGTCAGTGTACAATGACATGTTTGTTTTTAAGCCATGGATTTCTAGCACCTTGATATTATTGTTAGATATGCCGATAGTGGACAACCTTGTCTTACTCCTCTTGACAATTTAATATTTTCTGAAAAGTAGACATTATTTACTATTTTACACCTGGGGTTACTATACATAACTTTAACCCATTGTATAAGAGATTGTCCAAAATTTAAATAGTCCAGGCATTTATATATAAATTCCAGTCGCACTTTATCAAAGGCCTTTTCAAAGTCAGCTATGAATACCAGGTTTCCCAGATTTTTCATAGTGTTCTATTGTTTCCAGTACTTGCCTTATATTATCTCCAATGTATCGCCCATGTAAAAAACCTGTCTGATTAGGATGAATAATGTCCGACGATACCTTTTTAATTCTATGCGCTATGCATTTTGCTAGGATTTTGGCATCACAACACTGAAGTGTAAAGGGTTCTCCAGTTTTTTTAGGTGGACTGGATCTTTTATATTTCCCACCTGGGTCCTGTTTCAGTAATAGTGAAATCAGACCTTCTTGCGGAGTATCTGATAGTCTATCATTTATATAGGAGTGGTTAACACATGTTAATAACGGACCTAACGTATCTGAGTACATCGAAACATATTTGATATTCCTCAACTGGTATATGCCTGGAGTTTTCCCAGACTTGAAGGCTTTCATTGCATCTAGAAGTGCCTCCTCTGTAGTTAGGTCTTCACATAAGTCTTTCTGTATAGCTGTTAATTTGACACTATTAATGGGATTAAAATCCTTACAATTAACTTCTGTTAGTGGAAATGGAGGAGACTGATATGAAAACATACGGTTAAAGTACTTTGCTTCTTCTTTAAAAATTTCGTTTGGTGAATCATGGATGACTCCGTCCTTTGTAACAAGTATCTGTAAATTACTTTTGGTAGCATTTCTATGTTGAAGATTTAAAAATAATTTGGTGCATTTTTCCCATATTCCATTCAGTTCGGTTTATTTTTATAATATATTGCACTTGATGTTTCTTGAATAAGTTTCTCCATTTCTTTTTGTTTTTCCTCTAAGTTATTATGTGCCTCTATGTTAGAGTTTTTATTGCTATCTATATGTAATGTTAGTTCCTCTATTTCCTTTTTTAGGATGAACTCTTTTGACCTAAATTGTTTTGAAAAGAAAAAAAGTATTGAATTGCACGGCCTTTGAAGGCACATTTAAAAGTGTCCCATACAATAAGGGGATCTGCTGTTATGTCGGAAAAAGTCAGTTAGAAATCATTCTGTCTTGGTTAAAAACAAGTTGTCATCCAGTAGGCTTTGATTACATTTCCAATATCCTCGCCCTCCCTGATAATTCTGTAAGAGTAATGTGTATACCAATTATTTGATGGTCTGACTGCATTCTGTCCCCTATCAGCGCTCTTTTTTAACTTTTGGTACCAGCGAAAACGCCATAAGAAAGTAGTCAAGACGACTAGCTTGATTGATCCTCCGCCAGGTCAGGATATTAAACCTCCATGTAACCACTAGTTCCAATACATCCATAATATTCTTAATTTCCTGTCACGCTCTGGCTCCGGGACTGTGTTGTTTGAGCCAGGGTGTATTCATTTGGTTGTGTTGGGTTAGGGTGTGTTCATTTTTTGTTTTTGTTTTTGGTTTTGTTTCCGTGTTTGGTCAGTGACTCCCAATCGGAGGTAACGAGTGTCAGCTGTCGGCTCGTTATCTCTGATTGGGAGCCATATTTATACTGTGTGTTTTCACCTTGTGGTTGTGGGTTTTTGTTCCAAGTTCAGTCATTGTCACTGTGGACTTCACTATCGTCTTTTGTTTTGTATTGACGTGCTTTACTAATTAAAGTCATCATGTTCACTCAACGCGCTGCGTATTGGTCTGCTCCCTTTCAAGACGGTCGTGACAGAAAAACCCACCATAAAAGGACCAAGCAGCGTGTCAAGCGGCAACAGGATTTATGGACGCCTATCAAGGATTCATGGACATGGGAGGAGATACTGGATGGAAAGGGTCCTTGGGCACAACCGGGAGAATATCGCCGCCCTCGTGAAGAGCTGGAGGCAGCTAAAGCCGAGAGGAGGTGGTATGAGGAGGCAGCACGGAGTCGATGCTGGAAGCCCGTGGGTACTACCCAAAAATTTCTTGGGGGGGGGCTAAAAGGGAGTGTGGCGAAGTCAGGTAGGAGACCTGCGCCTACTCCCTGGACTGACCGTGGAGAGCGAGAGTACGGGCAGACACCGTGTTATGCAGTAGAGCGCATGGTGTCTCCTGTACGCAGGCATAGCCCGGTTCGGTACATTCCAGCTCCACGTATCGGCCGGGCTAGATTGAGCATTGAGCCGGATGTCATGAAGCCGGCCCAACGCATCAGGCCACCAGTGCGTCTCCTCGGGCCGGCTTACATGGCACCAGCCTTACGCATGGTGTCCCCGGGTTCGCCTACATAGCCCGGTGCGGGTTATTCCTCCTTCCCGTACTGGTCGGGCGACGGGGAGTATACAACCAGGTAAGGTTGGGCAGGCTCAGTGCTCAAGGGAGCCAGTACGCCTGCACGGTCCGGTATTTCCGGCGCCACCTCCCCGCTCCAGTCCAGTACCACCAGTGCCTACACCACGCACCAAGCCTCCTGTGTGTCCCCAGAGTCCTGTGCGTCCTGTTGCTGCTCCCCGCACTAGCCCTGAGATGCGTGTCCTCAGCCCTGGACCACCAGTTCCGGCACCACGCACTAGGCCTTATGTGCGTTCCCAGGGTCCAGCATGCCCTGTTGCTTCTCCCCGCACTAGCCCTGAGATGCGTGTCCTCAGCCCGGTACCTCCAGTTCCGGCACCACGCACCAGGCCTACGGTGCGCCTCCGACGGCCAGAGTCTGCCGTCTGCCCAACGGGCCTGAACTGCCCGTCTGCCCAACGGGCGCCTGAACTGCCCGTCTGCCCAACGGCGCCTGAACTGCCCGTCTGCCCAACGGGCGCTTGAACTGCCCGTCTGCCCAACGGCGCCTGAACTGCCTGTCTGCCCAACGCCGTCTGAACTGTCCGTCTGCCAAGCGCTGCATAAGCCGCCCGTCTGCCATGAGCCTTCAGAGCCGTCCCGCCAGACCGGAGCCGCTAGAGCCTTCCGCCAGACAGGATCAGCCAGAGCCTTCCGCCAGACAGGATCAGCCAGAGCCTTCCGCCAGACAGGAGCCGCTAGAGCCTTCCCGCCAGACAGGATCAGCCAGAGCCTTCCGCCAGACAGGATCAGCCAGAGCCTTCCGCTCAGACAGGATCAGCCAGAGCCTTTCGCCAGACAGGATCAGCCAGAGCCTTCCGCCAGACAGGATCAGCCAGAACCTTCTGCCAGACAGGATCAGCCAGAGCCTTCAGCCAGCCATGAGCAGCCAGATCCATCGGCCAGCCATGAGCAGCCAGATCCGTCGGCCAGCCGCGAGCAGCCAGATCCGTCGGCCAGCCATGAGCAGCCAGATCCGTCGGCCAGCCATGAGCAGCCAGATCCGTCGGCCAGCCACGAGCAGCCAGATCCGTCGGCCAGCCATGAGCAGCCAGATCCGTCGGCCAGCCATGAGCAGCCAGATCCGTCGGCCAGCCATGAGCAGCCAGATCCGTCGGCCAGCCATGAGCAGCCAGATCCGTCGGCCAGCCATGAGCAGCCAGATCCGTCAGCCAGCCATGAGCAGCCAGATCCGTCAGCCAGCCATGAGCAGCCAGATCCTTCAGCCTGCCATGAGCCGTCCAGCCAGGATCCGCCAGAGCCGTCCAGCCAGGATCCGCCAGAGCCAGCCAGCCAGGATCCGCCATTGAGTCCGGTGCTGTCCCTTAGCCCGGTGCTGCCCCTTAGTCTGGTGCTGCCCCTTAGTCCGGTGCTGCCCCTTAGTCCGGTGCTGCCCCTTAGTCCGGTGCTGCCTCTTAGTCCGGTGCTGCCCCTTAATCCGGTGGGGGTCAGTTGGAGGAGGCTACGAAAGCGGGTAGTGACTATGGTGGGGTGGGGACCACGACCAGAGCCGGAACCACCGCCGAAGAGGTATGCCCGCCCAGCCCTCCCTTGTTTAGCCCGTATTGAGGCGCGGTCGCAGTCCGCGCCTTTAGGGGGGGGTACTGTCACGCTCTGGCTCCGGGACTGTGTTGTTTGAGCCAGGGTGTATTCATTTGGTTGTGTTGGGTTAGGGTGTGTTCATTTGTTGTGTTTGGTTTTGGTTTTGTTTCCGTGTTTGGTCAGTGACTCCCAATCGGAGGTAACGAGTGTCAGCTGTCGGCTCGTTATCTCTGATTGGGAGCCATATTTATACTGTGTGTTTTCACCTTGTGGTTGTGGGTTTTTGTTCCAAGTTCAGTCATTGTCACTGTGGACTTCACTATCGTCTTTTGTTTTGTATTGACGTGCTTTACTAATTAAAGTCATCATGTTCACTCAACGCGCTGCGTATTGGTCTGCTCCCTTTCAAGACGGTCGTGACATTTCCTTAAGTGCAGGGTGATAGTTTGTAGTGTGATTTCCTTTACAGTCCATTGAGGTACTTAAAACCGCATTATAATCTCCCACCATAATAATTGAATCACGTATTGCCTGTAAACTCGATACATTTGTATATATATTTTCAAAGAAGCATGGATCATATAGATTAAAAAGAGACAAATCTGTTTATGGTCCCAATAGCATATTTCAAAGGATCCACCTTCCTTGCGGATCTGTTTGAACTGATTGTTCATATCATCACTCCTTTTGAGTTTCTTTGCCCATGGGAGAAGTATATCCCCCCACTTTTCCCACCATATTCAGTTCTACATCCATAAGTAACTGATCTATTGTAGCATATTGTTATGTGTTTAACCTCTATACAGGTCGACTCACCCAGCACGGTACCGATCTTATTGGTGAGGACAGAGTCAGTGTGGTCCAACCATCCTCCTCCGGTCAGCCCATCTTTAAACCTGGTCAGTATGGGCTGGTTACTGAGCAGAACCACCAGGATCCACAAAGCTGCTGTCACACTGCTGGAGTGGACGTGCTCTTCCATGAACATTAACAGCCAGTCAAAACCCAGGGTACACACCAACTCCTCACATGCCCTGTTGGGGGTGGAGGGGTTAAACACACAACGCAGTCAGACACCCATATAAACATCAAACAGCCAGTCGAAACCCAGACAGACAGACAAGTGAGACATACATACTGTGCGTTGACGATGCACTTCTCCTTGGTGGTGAACAGCAGTTTGAGGAGGATGTCCAGCTGTCTGTTCCTCAACAGGATCAGGTTGGCCGACAGAAGACCCCCAAAGTCATCATCATTACCTGGAACACAAGGTAAGTAATACAATTTTTTTTAAATAAATACAAAATCAACAGAACTGTGACTTAAGCCCAGTTCAGATACAAACAGTCGAGACGAGATAGAACTAGCTAGTTTTAGAATGTTGTATGTCATGACTTGCCCTCATGGGTTGAGGATCAAACAGGCCGGCTAGGCTAAGGTTTGAACACCCCCTTTTCTTGGGGGGGGGGGGGGTCCAGTTTTATGACCGGTCGTAAATACTGTGTAGACTTTCTCTTCCTTGCCATGAAGTATTGGGAGAAAGGACCCCTTTGTTAACAAAGGAAGTCTTCCCGCCAAGACTCCAACATCCAAAAGTGGATAATGAAACAATATTCCTACTTAATAATAATAATAATAATAATAATAATAATAATAATATGCCATTTAGCAGACGCTTTTATCCAAAGCGACTTACAGTCATGCGTGCATACATTTTTTTTGTGTATGGGTGGTCCCGGGGATCGAACCCACTACCTTGGCGTTATAAGCGCCGTGCTCTAACAGCTGAGCTACAGAGGACCACTACTTAAAAGAATGTGGGAAATGGTTGGTGGGGACTTAAAGAACAATCATGTCAAATTCGTTACTATGTTGTGATGTCATTAAAGACGGCGGAACAACATAACTGTATCTCTGGGGGGCTACACTTCCCAGTTATGAGGTTTGCATCTACAGTGAGGGAAAAAAGTATTTTGATCCCCTGCTGATTTTGTACGTTTGCCCACTGACAAAGACATGATCAGTCTATAATTTTAATGGTAGGTTTATTTGAACAGTGAGAGACAGAATAACAACAACAAAATCCAGAACGCCGCATGTCAAAATGTTATCAATTGATTTGCATTTTAATGAGGGAAATAAGTATTTGACCCCTCTGCAAAACATGACTTAGTACTTGGTGGCAAAACCCTTGTTGGTCAGACGTTTCTTGTAGTTGGCCACCAGGTTTGCACACATCTCAGGAGGGATTTTGTCCCACTCCTCTTTGCAGATCTTCTCCAAGTCATTAAGGTTTCGAGGCTGATGTTTGGCAACTCGAACCTTCAGCTCCCTCCACAGATTTTCTATGGGATTAAATCTTTCTGATTGAGAGGGGGTCAAATACTTATTTCCTTCATTACATACATTTTTGACATGCATTTTTCTGGATTTCTTTGTTGTTATTCTGTCTCTCACTGTTCAAATAAACCTACCATTAAAATGATAGACTGATCTTTTCTTTGTCAGTGGGCAAACATACAAAGTCAGCAGGGGATCAAATACTTTTTTCGCTCACTGTATTTGTTGTATAAAACGAATGATTAAGTATAATAATACTTTTGTGAAGATAACAACGTGATTTTAGCATTCTAGATGAGATGATTGTTTTCCATAGTGATTTGTTCTCAGTCAGTGGCCACTCCCAGATGAGCACAAACATGATGGAATGCCCCATTTTACCCCGAGTGCATAAAAAGCCTCGTGACGAAATTCACCTCAGACCAGCAGACGTGTGAAGCGTGAGCTAAACGTTGTAAAATGGTTGAATTTCTACAAGACCAGAAAGACCAGAAAACGTGAGACGTTAGTCCACACGTTTGAAATGGAGAAACTCTGAAACTCTCAACCTCTACACGAGGTGAAGAAGGAGACAATGTACTAGACCTTATCATCTCAGTCTGCAGCTGGCATGTATAGTCGTCTAGAGAACTTTCACTCAAGATACGAGATGGAGGACAATCCCTCTCAGACAACCGCTGGTACATCTGAAGTATCCATTCTAACCAGCACTACGACCAAAAACTCTACCAAGGACATTGAGATCTCTGGTGGGCAAACCAGAGTCCTATATCATCAACGCAACTATCGAAGACAGCAACACGTAAATACATGTTGCATTTCTAATCCGAATGAGCGATTATTAGGGTGCATAAGTATTATGATTACTGTGAGCGTAGTTTCCAAAGTAACCACGATAGTTTGAATCTCTGTCTCTCCTTTCCATTCTGACCCCTCCACTACCCAAGCATTCATGCTATTGTTAGTACAGTCCACTAGGGACCTGTTTTAAATTGTATGACGTTAGTAATCAATAACCTATGTGTGTTTGTATTGTGTTATTCCCACGGGGGGCCGGTATGAAAATGTATGCACTCACTAACTGTAAGTCGCTCTGGATAAGAGCGTCTGCTAAATGACTAAAATGTTTTTCAAAAAAAGTTATTATTTTGTTAGTTGGTAAATAATTAATTAAGCCAATTGGTGTATTGCTGATTCATCAATAAGGTTAGGGTTCTTGCAGGTTCAAGGATTATGCGACGTTCAGAATGAGACTGATAAGAGGTAATTATTTAATAAGTGACTGTTATCGATATATAACATACAGTGAGGGAAAAAAGTATTTGATCCCCTGCTGATTTTGTACGTTTGCCCACTGACAAAGAAATGATCAGTCTATAATTTTAATGGTAGGTTTATTTGAACAGTGAGAGACAGAATAACAAAAAAAAAATCCAGAAAAATGCATGTCCAAAATGTTATAAATAGTTATGCATTTTAATGAGGGAAATAAGTATTTGACCCCCTCTCAATCAGAAAGATTTATGGCTCTCAGGTGTCTTTTATACAGGTAATGAGCTGAGATTAGGAGCACACTCTTAAAGGGAGTGCTTCTAATCTCAGATTGTTACCTGTATAAAAGACACCTGTCCACAGAAGCAATCAATCAATCAGATTCCAAACTCTCCACCATGGCCAAGACCAAAGAGCTCTCCAAGGATGTCAGGGACAAGATTGTAGACCTACACAAGGCTGGCATGGGCTACAAGACCATCGCCAAGCAGCTTGGTGAGAAGGTGACAACAGTTGGTGTGATTATTCGCAAATGGAAGAAACACAAAAGAACTGTCAATCTCCCTCGGCCTGGGGCTCCATGCAAGATCTCACCGTGTGGAGTTGCAATGATCATGAGTACGGTGAGGAATCAGCCCAGAACTACACGGGAGGATCTTGTCAATGATCTCAAGGCAGCTGGGACCATAGTCACCAAGAAAACAATTGGTAACGCACTACGCCGTGAAGGACTGAAATCCTGCAGCCCCCGCAAGGTCCACCTGCTCAAGAAAGCACATATACAGGGCCGTCTGAAGTTTGCCAATGAACATCTGAATGATTCAGAGGAGAACTGGGTGAAAGTGTTGTGGTCAGATGAGACCAAAATCGAGCTCTTTGGCATCAACTCAACTCGCTGTGTTTGGAGGAGGAGGAATGCTGCCTATGACCCCAAGAACACCATCCCCACCGTCAAACATGGAGGTGGGAACATTATGCTTTGGGAGTGTTTTTCTGCTAAGGGGACAGGACAACTTCACTGCATCAAAGGGACAATGGACGGGGCCATGTACCGTCAAATCTTGGGTGAGAACCTCCTTCCCTCAGCCAGGGCATTGAAAATGGGTTGTGGGTGGGTATTCCAGCATGACAATGACCCAAAACACACGGCCAAGGCAACAAAGGAGTGGCTCAAGAAGAAGCACATTAAGGTCCTGAAGTGGCCTAGCCAGTCTTCAGACCTTAATCCCATAGAAAATCTGTGGAGGGAGCTGAAGGTTCGAGTTGCCAAACGTCAGCCTCGAAACCTTAATGACTTGGAGAAGATCTGCAAAGAGGAGTGGGATAAAATCCCTCCTGAGATGTGTGCAAACCTGGTGGCCAACTACAAGAATCGTCTGACCTCTGTGATTGCCAACAAGGGTTTTGCCACCAAGTACTAAGTCATGTTTTGCAGAAGGGTCAAATACTTATTTCCCTCATTAAAATGCAAATCAATTTATAACATTTTTGACATGCGTTTTTCTGTATTTGTGTTGTTGTTATTCTATCTCTCACTGTTCAAATAAACCTACCATTAAAATTATAGACTGATCATGTCTTTGTCAGTGGGCAAACGTACAAAATTAGCAGGGGATCAAATACTTTTTTCCCTCACTGTATATCTTCTAAGAGTTTAATTCAGGAGATGGTAACTCATTAAACATCTTCTTCTGTGGTGCCCCAAATTCCTAATTAGTTAACTGTTACATGATTAATTTAATCGAGTGACAATTAAACATAGATAGGTGATTCGATAAATAACAGTCATACATTAAAGTAAGTCATGTCATGAACAATAGCTGACTAAAGACAGGGCATTCAGATCTAGAAGATGAGACGGTCAGTAGAGACCGTTACCGTTTAACGCTGCCTCTCTGAAACAAGATGAGACGTGCAGTAGAGACAGTTACCGTTTAACGCTGCCTCTCTGAAACAAAGTTGCCACTTGTTGTAGCAAACGAGTTTCATGAAATATATGCACCAGCAACAGGATACACTGTGACTTGTCAGATAAATATCAGCCAAGCTAGGCTAGCTATGTGCAGCAAAATCGCTAGTTAGCCGCTTGACTGAACACAGAACGTCAGTGCACCGTTCTCTGATTGGATAAATGGATCTGTCTCGTGGTAAGACGTTAGCTAAAGATTTGACCAGTTGAATCTTGGAAACTCTAGACGACGACATGAGACGTTCTAAAACTAGACCGTTCAGATCAAACAAACTGTGTTCTAAAACTCCTTAAGACGGTCGTGTCTCATCAAAAGCCTTGTTCACATTGGCAGTTTGAAGTGACTCAAATCCATTTTTTTTTTTTTGCATTTCCAAATTTTTTATTTTTCCTGCAGTCTGAACAGCCAAAAAGCACATGGAATCGGATATTTCAAGCCACATTTCAAACCACCTTCGTAAGTGATATAAATCTGATTCCTGGCCATAAGAATTGTGTGTTTGAACGGTCAAATCTGATTTATTTGCCCTCAAATGGTTTTTAGACTGTTATTTGGCATATCTTGTTGCTTGCTAGCTACTCTGTTGACAGTTTGACAAGAACATGTGGTAGCCAACTAGCTTCTAAATTGTTTACGAACACATTAGTGAATGTGCTAGAAAGCTAAACAGCTACCAAGCTAGCTAGTTGACCGCTGTGGCTAGCCAAAAATGACATGTTTTGAAAGTTGGATCATCTTATCCTTTGAGGCTTTAAAAAAAAGTGTTCTTACACTATGATTTTGAACATCCAAAGCAACTGGGAAACGCCCATGCCAGGCATTGTTGTCACCTTAGCTTGCTACATAACTTCTGATTGACAGGAAGCACGAGCACCAATCAGCAAACACCACTGCGTACACACCTGTCGTTACCTTGACAACTCGCTTAGCCATGTCAGCAAATGACTGTTGTCCGAACAAACACAAATCCCATTCAGTGACTTGTAACTTGCTGTCTGGACAGTCAGTGTTCCAAAACGGATTTGAAAAACAACAGTGATTTGAGCGTTATGGCCTGCAGGGTAAACAAGGCGTTATGCATCTCAGCTGAGCTTCAGTCTGCATGTGTGTTTTACCTCCATCCAGCTTCTCCTCGTTGTCGATCTCCATCACCACAAACTTCTCACACACAGCAAAGGTTGGCAGAGTGGACGAGACGAACTGGCCAAACCTATGAAAGAGAAAGATGTGTCAGTCACAACCAAGTCAGATGTGAGAACTACAAGGGTAGGAAGCAGAGGTCTTTCCAGCAGGTGGTAGGGGTTGGTGAAGGTGTGTGTGGACTGTGCATACCGTAGCAGGTGGTAGGGGTTGGTGAAGGTGTGTGTGGACTGTACATACCGTAGCAGGTGGTAGGGGTTGGTGAAGGTGTGTGGACTGTACATACCGTAGCAGGTGGTAGGGGTTGGTGAAGGTGTGTGTGGACTGTACATACCGTAGCAGGTGGTAGGGGTCGGTGAAGGTGTGTGTGGACTGTGCATACCGTAGCAGGTGGTAGGGGTTGGTGAAGGTGTGTGTGGACTGTGCATACTGTAGCAGGTGGTAGGGGGTTGGTGAAGGTGTGTGTGGACTGTACATACCGTAGCAGGTGGTAGGGGTTGGTGAAGGTGTGTGTGGACTGTACATACCGTAGCAGGTGGTAGGGGTTGGTGAAGGTGTGTGTGGACTGTACATACCGTAGCAGGTGGTAGGGGTTGGTGAAGGTGTGTGTGGACTGTGCATACCGTAGCAGGTGGTAGGGGTTGGTGAAGGTGTGTGTGGACTGTACATACCGTAGCAGGTGGTAGGGGTCGGTGAAGGTGTGTGTGGACTGTGCATACCGTAGCAGGTGGTAGGGGTTGGTGAAGGTGTGTGTGGACTGTGCATACCGTAGCAGGTGGTAGGGGTTGGTGAAGGTGTGTGTGGACTGTACATACCGTGAGCAGGTGGTAGGGGTTGGTGAAGGTGTGTGTGGACTGTACATACCGTAGCAGGTGGTAGGGGTTGGTGAAGGTGTGTGTGGACTGTACATACCGTAGCAGGTGGTAGGGGTTGGTGAAGGTGTGTGTGGACTGTGCATACCGTAGCAGGTGGTAGGGGTTGGTGAAGGTGTGTGTGGACTGTACATACCGTAGCAGGTGGTAGGGGTTGGTGAAGGTGTGTGTGGACTGTACATACCGTAGCAGGTGGTAGGGGTTGGTGAAGGTGTGTGTGGACTGTACATACCGTAGCAGGTGGTAGGGGTCGGTGAAGGTTGTGTGGACTGTACATACCGTAGCAGGTGGTAGGGGTCGGTGAAGGTGTGTGTGGACTGTGCATACCGTAGCAGGTGGTAGGGGTTGGTGAAGGTGTGTGGACTGTACATACCGTAGCAGGTGGTAGGGGTTGGTGAAGGTGTGTGTGGACTGTACATACCGTAGCAGGTGGTAGGGGTTGGTGAAGGTGTGTGTGGACTGTACATACCGTAGCAGGTGGTAGGGGTTGGTGAAGGTGTGTGTGGACTGTACATACCGTAGCAGGTGGTAGGGGTTGGTGAAGCCCTGCAGCAGTAGACTCAGTCCGTTACTGATAGCCGAGACGGTGGGCTGAGACAGAGACGTGTCTCTCAGAGTCAACAGTAGCTTGGGGATCAGCTGGAACTCACGTAACAATTTAGCGTTGTTCGCTGCCTCGCTGTAGAGAAGGAGAGGAGTTTGTAGATAGCAACGATCAACATACCAGCCTTGCCTTGAAAAATACCTTACAGATGCACAGATCCCCATGGCTTCGTTGTTCATAAACCCCAGGGGGATACACGTTTTAAAGATTATAGTGTCACTTTTATATAAACAAATATGACAAAACTTTACAACTAAGCAAGCGGCAGGTAGCTTAGTGGTTAAGAGCGTTGTGCCAGTAACCGAAAGGTCGCTTGTTCTAATCCCCGAGCCGACTAGGTGAAAAATCTGTCGATGTGCCCTTGAGCAAGGCACTTAACCCTAATTGCTCCTGTAAGTCGCTCTGGATAAGAGTCACGTCAACACCGTTATTCTGATCTTGTGGATTTCACAAAATACATAACAATACATAACCCTACCTGCAACCTTTAAACAAAGTAGGTAGCACTTATTATGTGTTTCACAATAGGGTACAGTGCAATATATTAGCCTACATTTAACCAAATATGTAGGCTAGGCCTACTGCTACGAATAAGATTCAGTGAGGGAACATATAGATTTGCATGGTGCTAAATGACTAAAATGTAAAATGAGATTATGGACACGTCCACACGCTGCTCTTGTTCAGTTCTAACCTGGAGATAAGGGGCTTATTATGGCGTCATTATTATGCCAAAACATCACTGCTAAGCGCGTAATTGAGGTCTCCATATCAGCACGCAGGAGTTAATCATCCCTCACCTGGACTCAGTGAGGAGCTCTATAAAGTGTTCAAACAGGGACAGGTGTAGCTCGTAGGGCGCGTGGAGCCAAACCTGGAGGAGGCAGACAGAACATAAAAAAAAAAACATACCACACTAGAAAACCAACAACATTATTCTGGCTCCAGGGACCACCATGTTTGGCTCAAACTGGATCAGTTGCCCAGAGGCCATTTTGGCTCAAACTGAAGCTAGTTGCCCTTTGGCCCATCGGTCTAAGCCTAACCTCTAAGTCACAGAGCAGGTCCTGGAAGGCGGTGGAGTTGGGGATGATGGAGGTGTCATGGCCGCTGTCTACTGTTCCCACCAGGGAGAAGGTCAGGTGGAGGATGTGGCTGTTCAGTAGGTGACGTTTCTTCTTCAACAGCATGGCTAAGAGCTAGAGACAGGAAACAGGCACAGACATTACTGGCTAAGAGCTAGAGACAGGAAACAGGCACAGACATTACTGGCTAAGAGCTAGAGACAGGAAACAGGCACAGACATTACTGGCTAAGAGCTAGAGACAGGAAACAGGCACAGACATTACTGGCTAAGAGCTAGAGACAGGAAACAGGCACAGACATTACTGGCTAAGAGCTAGAGACAGGAAACAGGCACAGACATTACTGGCTAAGAGCTAGAGACAGGAAACAGGCACAGGCATTACTGGCTAAGAGCTAGAGACAGGAAACAGGCACAGACATTACTGGCTAAGAGCTAGAGACAGGAAACAGGCACAGACATTACTGGCTAAGAGCTAGAGACAGAAACAGGCACAGACATTACTGGCTAAGAGCTAGAGACAGGAAACAGGCACAGACATTACTGGCTAAGAGCTAGAGACAGGAAACAGGCACAGACATTACTGGCTAAGAGCTAGAGACAGGAAACAGGCACAGACATTACTGGCTAAGAGCTAGAGACAGGAAACAGGCACAGACATTACTGGCTAAGAGCTAGAGACAGGAAACAGGCACAGACATTACTGGCTAAGAGCTAGAGACAGGAAACAGGCACAGACATTACTGGCTAAGAGCTAGAGACAGGAAACAGGCACAGACATTACTGGCTAAGAGCTAGAGACAGGAAACAGGCACAGACATTACTGGCTAAGAGCTAGAGACAGGAAACAGGCACAGACATTACTGGCTAAGAGCTAGAGACAGGAAACAGGCACAGACATTACTGGCTAAGAGCTAGAGACAGGAAACAGGCACAGACATTACTGGCTAAGAGCTAGAGACAGGAAACAGGCACAGACATTACTGGCTAAGAGCTAGAGACAGGAAACAGGCACAGACATTACTGGCTAAGAGCTAGAGACAGGAAACAGGCACAGACATTACTGGCTAAGAGCTAGAGACAGGAAACAGGCACAGACATTACTGGCTAAGAGCTAGAGACAGGAAACAGGCACAGACATTACTGGCTAAGAGCTAGAGACAGGAACAAGACACAGACATTACTGGCTAAGAGCTAGAGACAGGAAACAGGCACAGGCATTACTGGCTAAGAGCTAGAGACAGGAAACAGGCACAGACATTACTGGCTAAGAGCTAGAGACAGGAAACAGGCACAGACATTACTGGCTAAGAGCTAGAGACAGGAAACAGGCACAGACATTACTGGCTAAGAGCTAGAGACAGGAAACAGGCACAGACATTACTGGCTAAGAGCTAGAGACAGGAAACAGGCACAGACATTACTGGCTAAGAGCTAGAGACAGGAAACAGGCACAGACATTACTGGCTAAGAGCTAGAGACAGGAAACAGGCACAGACATTACTGGCTAAGAGCTAGAGACAGGAAACAGGCACAGACATTACTGGCTAAGAGCTAGAGACAGGAAACAGGTTCAGACATTACTGGCTAAGAGCTAGAGACAGGAAACAGGCACAGACATTACTGGCTAAGAGCTAGAGACAGGAAACAGGCACAGACATTACTGGCTAAGAGCTAGAGACAGGAAACAGGCACAGACATTACTGGCTAAGAGCTAGAGACAGGAAACAGGCACAGACATTACTGGCTAAGAGCTAGAGACAGGAAACAGGCACAGACATTACTGGCTAAGAGCTAGAGACAGGAAACAGGCACAGACATTACTGGCTAAGAGCTAGAGACAGGAAACAGGCACAGACATTACTGGCTAAGAGCTAGAGACAGGAAACAGGCACAGACATTACTGGCTAAGAGCTAGAGACAGGAAACAGGCACAGGCATTACTGGCTAAGAGCTAGAGACAGGAAACAGGCACAGACATTACTGGCTAAGAGCTAGAGACAGGAAACAGGCACAGACATTACTGGCTAAGAGCTAGAGACAGGAAACAGGCACAGACATTACTGGCTAAGAGCTAGAGACAGGAAACAGGCACAGGCATTACTGGCTAAGAGCTAGAGACAGGAAACAGGCACAGACATTACTGGCTAAGAGCTAGAGACAGGAAACAGGCACAGACATTACTGGCTAAGAGCTAGAGACAGGAAACAGGCACAGACATTACTGGCTAAGAGCTAGAGACAGGAAACAGGCACAGACATTACTGGCTAAGAGCTAGAGACAGGAAACAGGCACAGACATTACTGGCTAAGAGCTAGAGACAGGAAACAGGCACAGACATTACTGGCTAAGAGCTAGAGACAGGAAACAGGCACAGACATTACTGGCTAAGAGCTAGAGACAGGAAACAGGCACAGACATTACTGGCTAAGAGCTAGAGACAGGAAACAGGCACAGACATTACTGGCTAAGAGCTAGAGACAGGAAACAGGCACAGACATTACTGGCTAAGAGCTAGAGACAGGAAACAGGCACAGACATTACTGGCTAAGAGCTAGAGACAGGAAACAGGCACAGACATTACTGGCTAAGAGCTAGAGACAGGAAACAGGCACAGACATTACTGTTATATTACTGTTATTCTACTGTTATTCTACTGTTATTCTACTGTTATATTACTGTTATATTACTGTTATATTACTGTTATTCTACTGTTATATTACTGTTATTCTACTGTTATTCTACTGTTATATTACTGTTATATTACTGTTATTCTACTGTTATTCTACTGTTATATTACTGTTATTCTACTGTTATTCTACTGCTATATTACTGTTATTCTACTGTTATTCTACTGTTATTCTACTGTTATTCTACTGTTATATTACTGTTATATTTTAACTACAACAGAGAACACTTCTTCAATAGCCTGGCCAGCAGCTACAAACACAACACATACTACAGTTTACTGATATACACCGTCCCTTACTCATCAACAAGTCTCAGATTCGGATTACTTGCGCTTGTTGAGATTGCTCCCAAATGCATACAATTGTTCTTAACCCCATAATATTTTAATTGAGGAGGTTTGATCATAAACATTATTGTTGCAATCCACAGGTAACATCTGGCCTACAAAAAAATGTGGGGAGGCTGTAGACTATAACAGAGTGCATTGTGGGTAGTGACGTCGTACCTGGTAGCCTTTGATGCGTTCCATCTCCTTACTGGCCAGAGGGTTGCTCTTGACAACGCACACCAGCACCTTGACGGCCGCGTAGAGACCCTCAACATCCTGTGCCATGGCAACTAGGCCCAAGATGGCCGCTGCCCCGCCCACATACTGCAGGTTGGTTGCCACGGGCTTGGGGACGAACGCACGTACACCTAGAAGAGAGTGGGGGGGCAAGGGTTACTTTAATCTCCTCTATTGTGGAATGTTTGTATATGCCCAGTCTCTGTGTAATGTTTGTATATGCCCAGTCTCTGTGTTATGTTGCTGCAACCGAGTTGCCCTTCAGGAACAATACAGATATATACAGGCATAATCTGTAAGACTGCTGTTTCAATGGTCAATTCAAATGACGCCCACCCCAGTTGATTGTTGAAGAGCGTGCACCTGTATGTAATAACACCATGCAGTATTAGTCCTGTGGAAGACTCCCTGCCTTTTCACTGTACATGGTGCTTCGTCACTCTCCTACACCTGCTCACACAGACATAAGCACTTTATCCAAGCATCACTTACCCAGGTAACCAATGACCGCTGCTCCAATGGTGCGAGCTGGACCATTGAGGTGACCGGCGGCGTTGTGGATCAGCTTGACCGGAGTGGCGTTCTCATGGGAAGACACAGCCAACTGAGGAGAGGGGAGAGGAAAGGAGGTGAAAGAGGGGAGAAGAGAGGGAGGAGGGGAGAGGGGAGGAGGGGAAAGGGAAGGAGAGAAAGAGGGGAGAAGAGAGGGAGGAGGGGAGAGGAGAGGAGAGGAGAGGAGAGGAGAGGGAGGAGAGGGAGGAGAGGGAGGAGAGGAGAGGGAGGAGAGGGAGGAGAGGAGAGGAGAGGAGAGGGAGGAGAGGGAGGAGAGGGAGGAGGGGAGAGGGAGGAGAGGGAGGAGAGGAGAGGGAGGAGAGGGAGGAGAGGAGAGGGAAGGAGAGAAAGAGGGGAGAAGAGAGGGAGGAGAGGAGAAAATAACTGGTCAGAATCCATCTTCAAGCCAAGATATTGTACTGTAGCAGGACTGCTGAAGTACTGCCTCTGCTCTCTACAGAGATGACCTATAGTACGCTCATCAGACAGGGAGACAGGCTATGGGCTTCACAGGTGGGGTGGAGATAACATTGTGTTCCAGGTGGGGTGGAGATAACATAGTGTTCCAGGTGGGGTGGAGATAACATTGTGTTCCAGGTGGGGTGGAGATAACATAGTGTTCCAGGTGGGGTGGAGATAACATTGTGTTCCAGGTGGGGTGGAGATAACATAGTGCTCCAGGTGGGGTGGAGATAACATAGTGCTCCAGGTGGGGTGGAGATAACATAGTGTTCCAGGTGGGGTGGAGATAACATTGTGCTCCAGGTGGGGTGGAGATAACATAGTGCTCCAGGTGGGGTGGAGATAACATAGTGTTCCAGGTGGGGTGGAGATAACATTGTGTTCCAGGTGGGGTGGAGATAACATTGTGCTCCAGGTGGGGTGGAGATAACATAGTGTTCCAGGTGGGGTGGAGATAACATAGTGCTCCAGGTGGGGTGGAGATAACATAGTGCTCCAGGTGGGGTGGAGATAACATAGTGTTCCAGGTGGGGTGGAGATAACATAGTGCTCCAGGTGGGGGTGGAGATAACATAGTGCTCCAGGTGGGGTGGAGATAACATAGTGCTCCAGGTGGGGTGGAGATAACATAGTGTTCCAGGTGGGGTGGAGATAACATTGTGCTCCAGGTGGGGTGGAGATAACATAGTGCTCCAGGTGGGGTGGAGATAACATAGTGTTCCAGGTGGGGTGGAGATAACATTGTGTTCCAGGTGGGGTGGAGATAACATAGTGTTCCAGGTGGGGTGGAGATAACATTGTGTTCCAGGTGGGGTGGAGATAACATTGTGCTCCAGGTGGGGTGGAGATAACATTGTGTTCCAGGTGGGGTGGAGATAACATAGTGTTCCAGGTGGGGTGGAGATAACATTGTGTTCCAGGTGGGGTGGAGATAACATTGTGCTCCAGGTGGGGTGGAGATAACATTGTGTTCCAGGTGGGGTGGAGATAACATTGTGTTCCAGGTGGGGTGGAGATAACATTGTGTTCCAGGTGGGGTGGAGATAACATTGTGTTCCAGGTGGGGTGGAGATAACATTGTGTTCCAGGTGGGGTGGAGATAACATTGTGTTCCAGGTGGGGTGGAGATAACATTGTGTTCCAGGTGGGGTGGAGATAACATTGTGTTCCAGGTGGGGTGGAGATAACATTGTGTTCCAGGTGGGGTGGAGATAACATTGTGTTCCAGGTGGGGTGGAGATAACATAGTGTTCCAGGTGGGGTGGAGATAACATAGTGTTCCAGGTGGGGTGGAGATAACATAGTGTTCCAGGTGGGGTGGAGATACCATAGTACTCCAGGTGGGGTGGAGATAACATTGTGTTCCAGGTGGGGTGGAGATAACATTGTGTTCCAAGTGAGGTGGAGATAACATTGTGTTCCAAGTGAGGTGGAGATAACGTATTCCAGCTACAGTAGTTTCCCACAGCCAGTGTGTATTGGCGTAATATGCTTCTGTGCACATTGACTGATTAATTCATTGTTTGATTATTCAATGTTTATTGTCCTTCAAGAGGAAATTAAACAGGAAACAAATGAAAGTCAGCCGTCAGACATAAAGAAATACATGCACGTGTGGGCGATGCTAACCTGTTTAGCGATGGCCTTGCCGTCCAGTTTGTTGTAGACCTTGCGTATCTTGGCCACGGTGAGGGCAGAGACAGAGAGGGCGTACAGGCTGAAGGATACCTTCTCCTCTGGGACCAGGGATACTGGACATGGAGGCTCTCCAGTCTTAGAGTCTTTACCTGGGGGAGAGATGGTCTGTGATGTCACAAATTGGTAACCAATGAGGAGGCGTGGAATTGTGTGTGTGCATGTGTGTGTGTGTGTATGTGTGTGTGTGAGTGTGTGTGAGTGTGTGTGTGTGTGTGTGTGTGTGTGTGTGTGTGTGTGTGTGTGTGTGTGTGTGCGTGCGTGCGTGCGTGCGTGTGTGTGTATGTGTGTGTGTGTGTGTGTGTGTGTGTGTGCTCTCTCCTCTCTACTAACAAGGCAGGTACACAGCTTGGAAGCTGCCTGTGTAGTTGGGTCCCAGCTCGTAAACCGTTGCCACGCTGGCTGCAGGAAGCCCCTCCTCCAGGAAGTGTGTGGGACCCAGGCGCCACACCAGATTGGACAGCTGTCTCTGGGCAGGGGGAGTGCCTATGTAGCTGTACACGGTGCTGACCACAGGGGGGTTGCTGCTGCTACCACCCGGAGAAGTATGGATGTAGTGAAGCTGGAGGAGAGAGGAGAGGAGAGGAGGAGGAGGGAGGAGAGGGGAGGGGAGGGGGAAGAGGGTAGGAGAGGGAGGAGAGGGGAGGGGGGAGAGGGGAGGGAGGGGGGAAGAGGGAGAGGGTAGGAGAGGGAACAGGGAGAGGGGGAGGAGAGGGGAGGGGGAGGAGAGGGGGAAGAGGGAGAGGAGGAGAGAGGGAACAGGGAGAAAGGAGGAGGGGGAGGAGAGGGAGGAGGGGAGAGGGGAGGAGAGGGGGGAGGAGGGAACAGGGAGAGGGGAGGAGAGGGGAGGGGGAGGAGAGGGGAGGAGAGGGAGGAGGGGAGAGGGGAGGAGAGGGGGGAGGAGGGAACAGGGAGAGGGGAGGAGAGGAGAGGAGGGGGAGGGAACAGGGAGGAGGGAGGAGTAGGGGTATAGAGAGAGAGTACTATTTTGTAGCATTTCTGACAATGCTAACATCTTTTCAGCCGAATCTCTGATTTCTAAACCGGTCCAGTAACTCGGTTGCTGCGCAACAGTATCAGCTAGCTAGTAGAAGGCTAGCAGATGTAGCTAGCTAGCTAACACCAGTTAGATGAGAAGCAAAAGGTAGCTAGCTAGTAGAAGGCTAGCAGATGTAGCTAGCTAGCTAACACCAGTTAGATGAGAAGCAAAAGGTAGCTAGCTAGCTAGGTAGGTATACTTTTCTACGGAAGGCATTTCATATGGCTGAAGTCATCTGTGTAAACTGCTGTCCTGGACACTTGCGTGTAATGAGAGCACAAAGAAATAAGCTAGCAAACATCCTTGGTAATTATTATAGCTAGCCAGTTAGATACACCAAGCCAAGTGCTACCACACCTGATTCTACTACTCAGCTGTTCATCAAGACCTCAGCTGTTCATCAAGACCTCAGCTGTTCATCAAGACCTCAGCTCTTCATCAAGACCTCAGCTCTTCATCAAGACCTCAGCTCTTCATCAAGACCTCAGCCCTTCATCAAGACCTCAGCTGTTCATCAAGACCTTCATCTAATCACCTCCGTCTCTTCATCTAATCACCTCCGTCTCTTCATCTAATCACCTCCGTCTCTTCATCTAATCACCTCCGTCTCTTCATCTAACCACCTCCGTCTCTTCATCTAAACACCTCCGTCTCTTCATCTAACCACCTCCGTCTCTTCATCTAACCACCTCCGTCTCTTCATCTAACCACCTCCGTCTCTTCATCTAATCACCTCCGTCTCTTCATCTAACCACCTCCGTCTCTTCATCTAATCACCTCCGTCTCTTCATCTAATCACCTCCGTCTCTTCATCTAATCACCTCCGTCTATTCATCTAACCACCTCCGTCTCTTCATCTAACCACCTCCGTCTCTTCATCTAACCACCTCTGACCCTAAAAGCAACAAAGGTGTGTGTGCCGTTCTTGAGCATGCCTTTACTCATCCCTAACACACACACACACACACGCACACGCACATACACTACCTTTGTGGTTTGGACTAGTTGTCCGTCGATGTATAGCGTGGCCATGCTGTTCTTCAACATGCCTTTACTCATTACTAACAGCAGGTGGTGCCACTGTCCCTCTCCGATCAGCTCTCCACAGCGGAACCTGGCGCAGCACGGCAGAACCTCAAAGAACGAGGACTCCTCGCTGAAATCATCCACTGTGGAGGGGAGGGGGGGGGATACAGATGTCATCATAATGTTGTAAAAAATGTTTGATATGGGTTTGAAGTGTGTTTAGGTTATGTTGGTACGAGGGTTAGAGAGAGAAGAGCCCTCACTGAAGTCATCCATTGTGGATGGAGATGGAGGGGAGATGTAGGAATGTTATCAAAAATGTTGTATAATGTTTCAGCTGGGTTTAAAGTGTGTTTGGTTTATGGGGGTTGTATAATGTTTCAGCTGGGTTTAAAGTGTGTTTGGTTTATAGGGGTTGGGTATCTGCGATTCAGAGGGAAATAGGATGTTTTCCACATCAGGGGGAGGAAGACAAATAGTGTACAAACAAAACTTTTTTAAAATGCTGTGTTAGTGTTCTGAGGATTGGGGTTGTGGTAGGGCTGGATGCTTTGCAGAGACCAGAGCAGCATGTTTTTAACTCCCTTATTTAGTTAGAGGAGAGATAATTATGTAGAGATGCTAATCTGGGGAATAGAAGGGATTCCAGAAGTCGTCATCTTTACTAGATTATTCATCCGGTTTACAAACATCTAACCAGGTTAAAGAGGAACAATGTTTGGGTTAGGGCGTTTACCGTAGCTCTGCAGCAGTCCCTCCTTGGTAGAGACCGTAAGGGACCGGTCCTTAGCAGACAGAACCACGGCCAGACAAACGTAGTGTTGCTCAGAGGACGTGGCCCGTCGGACCACCGTCAGCAGACGGACAGGGTGGGAGTGGGGGGCAGAGCTGAACCGTTCCACACAGAACCACGTAGAGTAACTCAGCCCCGACGGAGGGGGGAATAGACGCTCTCCTACAAGGGGGGGGGATTGGTTAGAGACACTTCATACATGAGGATGAGAGGAGAGAGGGAGTGGGGGAGAGGAGAGAGGGAGTGGGGGAGAGGGAGTTGGGGAGAGGAGAGAGGGAGTGGGGGAGAGGAGAGAGGGAGTTGGGGAGAGGAGAGAGGGAGTTGGGGAGAAGAGAGAGGGAGTTGGGGAGAGGAGGGAGGGAGTGGGGGAGAGGAGAGAGGGAGTTGGGGAGAGGAGAGAGGGAGTTGGAGAGAGGAGAGAGGGAGTTGGAGAGAGGAGAGAGGGAGTTGGGGAGAGGAGAGAGGGAGTTGGAGAGAGGAGAGAGGGAGTTGGGGAGAGGAGAGAGGGAGT
>NC_059207.1:22048046-22085546 GCF_020615455.1 Coregonus clupeaformis
ATTTTATCATAGGTACACTTCAACCGTGAGAGACGGAATCTAAAACAAAAATCCAGAAAATCACATTTTATGATTTTTTATTAATTAATTTGCATTTTATCGCATGACATAAGTATTTGATCACCTACCAACCAGTAAGAATTCCGGCTCTCACAGACCTGTTAGTTTTTCTTTAAGAAGCCCTCCTGTTCTCCACTCATTACCTGTATTAACTGCACCTGTTTGAACTTGTTACCTGTATAAAAGACACCTGTCCACACACTCAATCAAACAGACTCCAACCTCTTTCCACAATGGCCAAGACCAGAGAGCTGTGTAAGGACATCAGGGATAAAATTGTAGACCTGCACAAGGCTGGGATGGGCTACAGGACAATAGGCAAGCAGCTTGGTGAGAAGGCAACAACTGTTGGCGCAATTATTAGAAAATGGAAGAAGTTCAAGATGACGGTCAATCACCCTCGGTCTGGGGCTCCATACAAAATCTCACCTCGTGGGGCATCAATGATCATGAGGAAGGTGAGGGATCAGCCCAGAACTACACGGCAGGACCTGGTCAATGACCTGAAGAGAGCTGGGACCACAGTCTCAAAGAAAACCATTAGTAACACACTACGCCGTCATGGATTAAAATCCTGCAGCGCACGCAAGGTCCCCCCTGCTCAAGCCAGCGCATGTCCAGGCCCGTCTGAAGTTTGCCAATGACCATCTGGATGATCCAGAGGAGGAATGGGAGAAGGTCATGTGGTCTGATGAGACAAAAATAGAGCTTTTTGGTCTAAACTCCACTCGCCGTGTTTGGAGGAAGAAGAAGGATGAGTACAACCCCAAGAACACCATCCCAACCGTGAAGCATGGAGGTGGAAACATCATTCTTTGGGGATGCTTTTCTGCAAGGGGACAGGATGACTGCACCGTATTGAGGGGAGGATGGATGGGGCCATGTATCGCAAGATCTTGGCCAACAACCTCCTTCCCTCAGTAAGAGCATTGAAGATGGGTCGTGGCTGGGTCTTCCAGCATGACAACGACCCGAAACACACAGCCAGGGCAACTAAGGAGTGGCTCCGTAAGAAGCATCTCAAGGTCCTGGAGTGGCCTAGCCAGTCTCCAGACCTGAACCCAATAGAAAATCTTTGGAGGGAGCTGAAAGTCCGTATTGCCCAGCGACAGGCCCAAAACCTGAAGGATCTGGAGAAGGTCTGTATGGAGGAGTGGGCCAAAATCCCTGCTGCAGTGTGTGCAAACCTGGTCAAGACCTACAGGAAATGTATGATCTCTGTAATTGCAAACAAAGGTTTCTGTACCAAATACTAAGTTATGCTTTTCTGATGTATCAAATACTTATGTCATGCAATAAAATGAAAATTAATTACTTAAAAATCATAGAATGTGATTTTTTGGATTTTTGTTTTAGATTCCGTCTCTCACAGTTGAAGTGTACCTATGATAAAAATTACAGACCTCTACATGCTTTGTAAGTAGGAAAACCTGCAAAATCGGCAGTGTATCAAATACTTGTTCTCCCCACTGTATGTATATATTCTTAATTCCATTCCCTTTCTTAGATCTGTGTGTATTGGGTATATGTTGTGAAATTGTTAGATATTACTTGTTAGATATTACTGCACTGTCGGAGCTAGAAGCGCAAGCATTTCGCTACACCCGCAATAACGTCCGCTAAACAATGTGTATGTGACAAATCAAATCTGATTTGATCTGATCTGATGTAGTCTAGGCTAAGTTTATGTTGTAGTGACACTGACCTGCTCCGATCCCGGAGACCACGGCTCCATCGCTGACTCCGCCTGTGTTTACGTTGTTAGAGGAAGCGTTGTGAGGGGCCAGGCTGGGCAGGAACAGACACCTAGAAAGAAGAAAACATTGATACTATACTATATCATCTAGAGGTAGCGTTGGAGGTAGCATTGGAGGTAGAGGTGGAGGTAGCGTTGGAGGTAGCGTTGGAGGTAGCGTTGGGGGTAGCGTTGGGGGTAGCGTTGGAGGTAGCGTTGGGGGTAGCGTTGGAGGTAGCGTTGGGGGTAGCGTTGGAGGTAGCGTTGGGGGTAGCGTTGGGGTTAGCGTTGGGGGTAGCGTTGGGGGTAGCGTTGGAGGTAGCGTTGGAGGTAGCGTTGGAGGTAGCGTTGGGCACAGTTAATCGAATATCCGGATCTCCGAATGGACGTTAGTGTTTGATTACTTGAGTGAGTTCATTTTTGGAGACAAGGCCTATTTTAACAATGAAAAAGCTTTGTCTAAATGTAATTTAATTATCCTTGTGATATTTATTTTTAACCTAGGATATACCATGACATTTGAAATTCTTAATTTAATAAAACAGCAAACTTTTGAATGTAGTTTTTATAACATTTAGTCCTCCAGGCTGGTCTGACGTCGGTATGCTGTTTCCCCCGTTCAAATAGCAATCACAGTAAGTGTGTGATCACATGGTAGTAGATGTCCATGTGCTGTAGAGCTGACTGGGAATTATAATACGCTTTTATTTTACTGGCCTGATGGTCAGTCTGAGGGGAGGGAGGGAGCAGTGGTGAGGCTGACTGATGGCCTGATGGTCAGTCTGAGGGGAGGGAGAGAGCAGTGGTGAGGCTGACTGATGGCCTGATGGTCAGTCTGAGGGGAGGGAGAGAGCAGTGGTGAGGCTGACTGATGGCCTGATGGTCAGTCTGAGGGGAGGGAGAGAGCAGTGGTGAGGCTGACTGATGGCCTGATGGTCAGTCTGAGGGGAGGGAGGGAGCAGTGGTGAGGCTGACTGATGGCCTGATGGTCAGTCTGAGGGGAGGGAGGGAGCAGTGGTGAGGCTGCCTCTCACCCGACTCACCATCCCTCCTCTCTCCCTCCCTCCGCTGAGAAAAGGGGACACAGTCTTCCAGCTGATGGTGAAACTCACACTGCATTATTTCTGCCTCATGCACAAATTCATGATGTTACTCCCATGACCAGAGAAAGTGAAATATTCCTCGATATTAAAAAAGGCACAAGCCGCAAATAATAACAATGCAAGTTTATTGAAACACTTTTCTAAACTCATTCATTGCAGCTGCAGTGCTGGTTGTAGTGTGAGTGGAAGTAGGGAGAACGTGTGTTGTATGGCTTATAAAGGTGTTGAACAGAGTGTTGACACCAGTGGCGGCTGGTGAAAAATATTCTCGGTGGGGCTGTGCCATACTTTTTTTCCTGTAACCATCGCGATATATTTTAACACAAACTGCAGGACAGCAGTGCTCAGTGAAACATTCAGTAATTATTTAATGCCAATATTAAAAAGTTGAGGCATTCTTACACAAAAACATATTACACAAACCCAAGCCTTTCATTTGCATTTAAAGTGAACTTTTCACCATTGGTAGTAAACAGGCAACGCAACAGGCATGCTGTCAGAACAGAGTGGAAAGTGGACAATAACATGAAATTATTATAAAGTTTATAGGAAATCTTACACTGTATGAAAGGATGTATAATATAGAAATGGATATCAAGTGGATGAACTCAAACCTTTGACTGGAAGAATAGCATACAGTATTTTATGATCATACTAAATGTGACTAATTGTTAATGTGCTCCAGAACTGCAACAATTAATTGATACAAAAACAACATATATACAGTAATATTAGCAAAGACACTATTAAGACTTTCTAGAGTACCATATATAACTGGATTTTTTATGCTAAGGTCAACTATATACAAAGAAACATGCGGCCAGAGCTGCTCTGTGTGTGTGTGTCTGTCATCTTATTTGTACAGGAATTTTGCCCGTCTGTCCTTCTGAGTGGCAAACCTCTCAATGACCCTTTGATTAAAGTCAGGAATGTCCCTGACAAGTTTCTTCTCCATGGAGAGCATGGCCAGAGCGTTCAGGCGATCCTGTGTCATGCTGTTTCTCAGGAAGGTCTTGATCCTTTTCAGTGTAGAGAAGCACCTTTCTGACTCAGCAGTTGTCATGGGTGTGGTGATGAGGATCTTGAGGAGGCTGGCAGTCTCTGTGAAAGTGCTCTGAAGGTTGTTCTCCATGAAGAACTGGTACAGGGGCACTGCACCACTACAAGCCTTGAACTCACTGTTCTCATAGATGAGGGACAGTTTGGTTTTGAGCTTGGCCTTGTTCAACATGGGGTACGCCTCCACGGTTGTTTCAAGCGCTGTATCGGGGAACTTCACACTGTGTTGTGGGAACAACTCTCCGTGCAATAGTGTTGCGCTGATGAGGTGCTGGGTGAAGGAGAACCTCTCTTTGGCATGACTCAGGATGGTATCACATACCTGTAAAAGATACATCATCAGCTTTAATTTGCAATTAAGCTATTTTGATGCAAGTGATCCTGACTGACACATGCCTATGTCCAACTCAAGTATATGATTACCAAGGTGCTGATTGTTCAGGGTTTTGGCTACATACTACCAGGCCTGAAAAAAGTTCTAGGTGGGAAACACTGACAATTACATCACAACTTACCTCTATAGCCAACCTCTGTTGTTCTCCTGGTCCCAGCATCCTCCGTCGCTTGATGGGCTGTTGCTGCTCGTCAGATGCGCTGTCCCCACACAAAGAGGGAATTGAGGCCCTGGGTCCAAAAAATAAAGTTTAATTTGATAACTTGCAATCAGACTTCTTAACTCACTGTAATTCCCCCTCAACACACACAACCAGTGACTTATATATATATATATAGACAGACAGACAGACAGACAGACAGACAGACAGTGTGTATATACACACAAACTATGTCTAGTAACTGCTTTTAACCTGTGATGTACATAATTAACTGATGTTATTACGTTTTTTAAAGCCTTTTTCTATTACATTTGTGAGAGGGATGCAACATAATTTTGTTCTGCTGTTCACTTAGCAATAAAGTTAATATTCAATAACAACTAGGCCTCTTCTAGAAATTGACCTGGTGGACACCTGAATAATTATTACAAACTGTGTAGTACTTTCCTGCATTATTATCAACGTCTGATTGTGTCTTCTCTTTCCTTTTAAAATACTAAAACAAATATAATTGTGACGGCTCTATGATAATCACTCACACAAGCACCAACTGGCGGTGGGTGGAAACGTCAGTCGCCTCGTCAGCTTGAATGGCGATAAAATCAGCACTCTTTACTTCCTCCAGGATGTAATCCTTAAGCATTGACAGCATACAGTCCAACAGCTCGTTCTGTATCGTCTTTGACGTGCCCTTAAAAACGGTAGCTGTCTTCAGGTGCTCCTCCAGCACACTGTCGAGGGAGGCAACAAAATCCACTAAGCCCCGGAAAATGCCGGGGTTGTCTGAGAGTCAGTCTCCTCGTGCCCACGCAAGGCCAACTCAAAAGCCCCACAGAACTTCACACAATCGATAATTTTGGATAGAATGTGCCTGTTTTTATCCACCTCCTCATTGTGTTTCCTCACCGCAATCCTGTGGCCGTCATCCAGCTGCGTAGCAATGTTCACCCTTCCTAATACAGCTAGCTTTACAGAGTTGTCCATGTGTGCCCTGGTGTTCTCATGTTTCTTTACCTTCTCTGACAGGTGCTTCATATCCCTCACTCCGGTACCTGTCCATGCTGAATCTGACCCGTCGTGTTTTAAAAGCAAGCACGGAAAGCAAAATAAAGCATTAGCATCAGTGCACCCAGCTAGCCAAGCCTTCCTGGTGTACCAGCTACGGGAGAAGCCGCGCATATACTGCTTCCCTTTCTCGCTAGCCTGCTGTCTGATTGAGAGGTCAGGTTGATCTGGGCCCAGCTCTTTCACCCGAACTTTCTCTGACAAAGTTCTCCTCTCAAACGGATCTTGGAGGAGAGATTTCACCGAAGTAGGTTGGGTCTTGGAGGAGTAACGTTGCGTTCGCCATTGTTGTCTAGTAAAAATGGCGTCACTGGACCCCGGTCCTTATTTTATCAGGGGGCGAGCTTGGGGCGGTAAAATAATCGCCCTCCTTGGATTCGGATTTAAGATCGCTTATTGACTACATTTTATGTCATACATTCATATCTTAAATTAGCAATTGGCTTAACTGCTACGTAGACCCGCCTCCTCGGGGCACTTTCTGTATCGCCCAGAGCTGACGAGGCGTTTGACAGGCAGAGGAAAGGTTGCGAATATGATTTTCTATCATATCTTACACATATTACTGTGTGCATTCCATATTTCAAACACACAAATATTGACATACTGATGTTTTTATTATTATTATTATTATTATTTTTTATTTTTTTATTTTTTAAAATAATTTTATTTAAGGGGGCGGCGCCCTAGCGCCCTTCTATCGGCCAGCCGCCACTGGTTGACACAGTGCTGTATAACAACTTCAACATGAACTTCCTCATAAAATCAGCAGCTCTTTGCTCTATTCGTTGAGTCTATTTCTAGTCATGGTTTTAAAAGATTTGAAATCTCACATGATCAACTTTGCTGTGCATTCAAGGCTTTTTTTTTTTACAGTCTGTGGCACGACGATACTGTGCAGACACGGTCATCTGAGCTATCTGATTGGCCAGCGGTAGGCCTATAGGTGCACTTGATTTGTTCTCTGGGCCTGCCGGGTAGGCAGAGCTCTACCTTCAGACACATGAAATGGTTCAAAATGGGAACACTTTTCTTTCTGCTGAATCAAGTGCACCTGCCGCCAACAGCGCCAAACAAATAAAACAAATTGGAACGCAAGGCTTCAATCGCTGAGTGTTTTACAGAAATGTTTGGTGATCGACTAGGAATGTCTTGGAGATCGACCAGTCGATTGCGATCGACCGGTTGATGACCACTGATATAGAGGGAGCCAGGCTGGGCAGACAACTAGAAGAATATAGGAGAATAATCTAGTGTTGATCACTGTTTTGACTGTTATTACAGGACAAAAAAGAGATGGATTACGTACATCCAGCTTGACACAGGAGTCTAGATTACCTCTGGAGAAAAAAGGTCTGCTCATTGTTCTGAAGCGAGTGGAGATAGCAAACAGTGAACAGTGGACATTATAGCTTTTTCTCACTGGAATTCTAGTCAATGACAGGGTCCCAGGTAAGAGACAGGGTCCCAGGTAAGATGTAATATCCAAGATGGCGTAGCAGTGCGGTCGCTTTTATTTCATCGTCCTTGTGTAAATATCCCGTTTCTTGTTTTTTTTGTCTATTTTGTATATATCTCTCAATTTTTACTTTTCATTCTTTAACTAAATATACTTTCCTGCAACCCGCTTCACCCAACGTGGAAAGGATTCTATTATTTCTTTATAACTTTCATCAAGAACCGTAAGCTGATACTAGTGTAGCCGCAACTAAATGGCTACCTGCTATTAGTCACCGTTAGCGTCTTCACCACTGTCCGTGGCCTACACTATCCACCAGCCAGCTCTAGCTCTAGCCTGGACAATTCGTCGGCCAGTCTGCACAGCGTGCTATCGACCCAGCGTGCTATCGACCCAGAGCTTATTGGACTTTCTGCCGGAATCACTGGACCCTAGCGCCGGATCATCACAACCAGCTAGCTAGCTGCAAAGCTGCAAGCTGTTGGCTGATTACCATTACCATTGCCCTATAGCAAGCACCAGTTAGCCTTGAGCTAGCCTCAGGCCCATCTCCCGGCTATCTACCTCTCTGTCAACCGGACGGGACCTCCTAGTGTTGACACTGAGCCCCGCTGATCCAACACGACTGGTTTGCCGACGAAATAGTCTGATGTGGTTTCATCAGGCTTCCAGTTGCGACGACCACGAAGATCCATCTGCCAGCCCGGCCCGCTAGCACACGCAAACTACAACTGTGCTCCCTGCTAGCTGTGCTGAAGCACCAATTTGAACTGCTCTCGGACTCACATATTGCTGTTCACTGGACCTTATGATCACTCAGCTGCACAGCTGATGCCTGCTGGACTGTTCCTTTACACGGTACCCTGTCCTGTTTATTCTGTTTAGTCTTAGCCCAAACGTTATCGCTATTTCCAGTTGTTGTCTTAGCTCTCTCTAATAACACCTGTGACTGCTTTATGCCTCTCTCCCATGTCAATTATGCCTTGCCTATTGCTGTTTGGGTTAGTTCTTATTATACAATTTCACTGTAGAACCCCTAGTCCCTCTCAAACTGCCTCATATAGTTCCTTTGTTCCACCCCCCATACCGCCGAGACCGGCTCAATCGGTGCCTCCAACGACGCTATCTCTTTCATTGTTACCCAACGCTTAGGGTTACCTGAACTGTACTCATATCCTTCCATATCCTTTTCTGTACATAATGCCCTGAATCTTTTCTACAACGCCCGGAGAACTGCCCCCTTTATTCTATGTACCCAACGCACTAGAAGACCAGTTCTTAAAGCCTTTAGTCGTATCCTTATTCTAGTCCTCCTCTGCTCCTCTGGTGATATAGAGGCTAACCCAGGCCCTGCAGCCCCCAGTATCACTCCTACTCCCCAGGAGCTATCATTTGTTGACTTCTGTAACCGTAAAAGTCTTGGTTTTCTGCACATAAATATCAGAAGCCTCCGTCCTAAGTTTGAGTTATTCACTGCGTTAGCACACTCCGCCAACCCTGATGTTCTAGCAGTGTCTGAATCCTGGCTCAGGAAGGCCACCAAAAATTCTGAAATTTCCATCCCCAACTATAACATTTTCCGTCTAGATAGAACTGCCAAAGGGGGTGGAGTTGCAATCTACTGTAGAGATAACCTGCAGAGCTCTATCATACTATCCAGGTCTGTGCCCAAACAGTTTGAGCTTCTACTTCTAAAAATCCACCTTTCCAGAAATAAGTCTCTCACTGTTGCCGCTTGCTACAGACCCCCCTCAGCCCCCAGCTGTGCCCTGGACACCATATGTGAATTGATTGCTCCCCATCTATCCTCAGAGTTCGTACTGCTTGGTGACCTAAATTGGGATATGCTTAACACCCCGGCCATCCTACAATCTAAACTAGATGCCCTCAATCTCACACAAATTATCAACGAACCTACCAGGTACAACCCTAAATCCGTAAACATGGGTACCCTCATAGATATCATCCTGACTAACTTACCCTCTAAATACACCTCCGCTGTATTCAACCAGGATCTCAGCGATCACTGCCTTATTGCCTGCGTCCGTAACGGGTCCGCGGTCAAACGACCACCCCTCATCACTGTCAAACGCTCCCAAAAACACTTCAGCGAGCAGGCCTTCCTAATTGACCTGGCCCAAGTATCCTGGATGGATATAGATCTCATTCCGTCAGTAGAGGATGCCTGGTTGTTCTTTAAAAGTAATTTCCTCTCAATCTTAAATAGACATGCCCCATTCAAAAATACAGAACTAAGAACAGATATAGCCCCTGGTTCTCCTCAGACTTGACTGCCCTTGACCAGCACAAAAACATCCTGTGGCGTACTGCATTAGCATCAAATAGCCCCCCGCGATATGCAACTTTTCAGGGAAGTTAGGAACCAATATACACAAGCAGTTAGGAAAGCAAAGGCTAACTTTTTCAAACAGAAATTTGCATCCTGTAGCACTAACTCCAAAAAGTTTTGGGACACTGTAAAGTCCATGGAAAATAAGAGCACTTCCTCCCAGCTGCCCACTGCACTGAGGCTAGGAAACACTGTCACCACCGATAAATCTACAATAATCGAGAATTTCAACAAGCATTTTGCTACGGCTGGCCATGCTTTCCACCTGGCTACCACTACCCCGGCCACCAGCTCTGCACCCTCCGCTGCAACTTGCCCATGCCCCCCCCGCTTCTCCTTCACACAAATCCAGACAGCTGATACACAACTAATCTTCTCCTTTCCCCCTTCTGATAACCAGGTGGCGAATCGCATCTCTGCATGTCTGGCAGACATATCAGTATGGATGACGGATCACCACCTCAAGCTGAACCCTGGCAAGACGGAGCTGCTCTTCCTCCCGGGGAAGGACTGCCCGTTCCATGATCTCGCCATCACGGTTGACAACTCCGCTGTGTCCTCCTCCCAGAGTGCGAAGAGCCTAGGCGTGACCCTGGACAACACCCTGTCGTTCTCCGCCAACATCAAGGCGGTGACCCGCTCCTGCAGGTTCATGCTCTACAACATTCGGAGAGTGCGACCCTGCCTTACACAGGAAGCGGCGCAGGTCCTGGTCCAGGCACTTGTCATCTCCCGTCTGGACTACTGCAACTCGCTGTTGGCTGGCCTCCCTGCCTGTGCCATTAAACCCCTACAACTCATCCAGAATGCCGCAGCCCGTCTGGTGTTCAACCTTCCCAAGTTCTCTCACGTCACCCCCCTCCTCCGCACACTCCACTGGCTTCCAGTTGAAGCTCGCATCCGCTACAAGACCATGGTGCTTGCCTATGGAGCAGTGAGGGGAACGGCACCTCTGTACCTTCAGGCTCTGATCAGTCCCTACACCCAAACGAGGGCATTGCGTTCATCCACCTCTGGCCTGCTGGCTCCCTTCCTCTGCGGAAGCATAGCTCCCGCTCAGCCCAGTCAAAACTGTTCGCTGCTCTGGCACCCCAATGGTGGAACAAGCTCCCTCACGACGCCAGGACAGCGGAGTCACTCACCACCTTCCGGAGACATTTGAAACCCCACCTCTTTAAGGAATACCTGGGATAGGATAAAGTATTCCTTCTAACCCCCCAAATTGTAAAGTGGTTATCCCACTGGCTATAGGGTGAACGCACCAATTTGTGAGTCGCTCTGGCTAAGAGCGTCTGCTAAATGACGTTAATGTGCCCTTGAGCAAGGCACTTAACCCTAATTGCTCCTGTAAGTCGCTCTGGATAAGAGCGTCTGCTAAATGACTAAAATGTAATGTAAAATGTTCTAAAAGAGCTGCAAAATCTGGACCCCTACAAATCATCTGGGCTAGACAATCTGGACCCTTTCTTTCTAAAACTAGCCGTCGAAATTGTCGCAACCCCTATTATTAGCCTGTTCAACCTCTCTTTCGTAACGTCTGAGATCCCCAGAGATTGGAAAGCTGCCGCGGTCATCCCCCTCTTCAAAGGGGGTGACACTCTAGATCCAAACTGTTACAGACCCATATCCATCCTGCCCTGCCTTTCAAAAGTTTTTGAAAGCCAAGTCAACAAACAGATCACCGACCATTTCGAATCCCACCGTACCTTCTCCGCTTATGCAATCCGGTTTCAGAGCTGGTCATGGTGCACTTCAGCCACGCTCAAGGTCCTAAACGATATTATAACCGCGATCGATAATAGACAGTACTGTGCAGCCGTTTTCATTGACCTGGCCAAGGCTTTCGACTCTGTCAACCACCGCATTCTTATTGGTAGACTAAATAGCCTTGGTTTCTCAAATGACTGCCTCGCCTGGTTCACTAACTACTTCTCAGATAGAGTTCAATGTGTCAAATCGGAGGGCCTGTTGTCTGGACCTATGGCAGTCTCTATGGGGGTGCCACAGGGTTCAATTCTTGGGCCGACTCTTTTCTCTGTGTATATCAATGACGTCGCTCTTGCTGCTGGTGACTCTCAGATCCACCTCTACGTAGACGACACCATTTTGTATACATCTGGCCCTTCATTGGACACTGTGTTAACAAACCTCCAAACGAGCTTCAATTCCATACAACACTCCTTCAGTAGCCTCCAACTGCTCTTAAACACTAGTAAAACTAAATGCATGCTCTTCAACCAAACGCTGCTTGCACCCGCCCACCCGACTAGAATCACTACTCTCGACGTGGTCTGACCTAGAGTATGTGGACAACTACAAATATCTAGGTGTCTGGTTAGACTGTAAACTCTCCTTCCAGACTCACATTAAGAATCTCCAATCCAAAGTTAAATCTAGAATCGGTTTCCTATTTCGCAACAAAGCCTCCTTCACTCATGCTGCCAAACATGCCCTCGTAAAACTGACTATCCTACCGATCCTTGACTTCGCGATGTCATTTACAAAATAGCCTCCAACACTCTACTCAGCAAATTGGATGTAGTCTATCACAGTGCCATCCGTTTTGTCACCAAAAGCCCCATATACTACCCACCACTGTGACCTGTACGCTCTTGTTGGCTGGTCCTCACTACATATTCGTGCGCCAAACCCACTGGCTCCAGGCCATCTATAAATCACTGCTAGGCAAATCCCCGCCTTATCTTAGCTCATTGGTCACCATAGCAACACCCACCCGTAGTCTGACGCTCCAGCGGGTATATCTCACTGGTCATCCCCAAAGCCAACACCTCCTTTGGCCGCCATTCCTTCCAGTTCTCTGCTGCCAATGACTGGAACAAATTGCAAAAATCTCTGAAGCTGGAGACTCTTATCTCCCTCACTAACTTTAAGCATCAGTTGTCAGAGCACCTTACCGATCACTGCACCTGTACACAGCCCATCTGAAATTAGCCCGCCCAACTACCTCATCCCTATATTGTTATTTATTTTGCTCATTTGTACCCCAGTATCTCTATTTGCACATCATCTCTTGCACATCTATCATTCCAGTGTTAATACTAATTGTAATTATTTTGCACTATAGCCTATTTTATTGCCTTACCTCCATAACTTGCTAAATTTGCACACACTGTATATATATGTATTTCTGTTGTATTTTATTGACTTTGTTTTGTTTTACCCCATATGTAACTCTGTGTTGTTGTTTTTATCGCACTGCTTTGCTTTATCTTGGCCAGGTCGCAGTTGTAAATGAGAACTTGTTCTCAACTGGTTTACCTGGTTAAATAAAGGTGAAATAAAAATTAATAAATAAAAAGAGACAGGATCCTAGGTAAGAGACAAGGGTCCCAGGTAAGAGACAGGATCCCAGGTAAGAGACAGGATCCCAGGTAAGAGACAGGATCCTAGGTAAGAGACAAGGGTCCCAGGTAAGAGATAGGGTCCCAGGTAAGAGACAGGATCCTAGGTAAGAGACAGGGTCCCAGGTAAGAGACAGGGTCCCAGGTAAGAGACAGGGTCCCAGGTAAGAGACAGGGTCCCAGGTAAGAGACAGGGTCCCAGGTAAGAGCCAAGGGTCCCAGGTAAGAGACAGGGTCCCAGGTAAGAAACAGGGTCCCAGGTAAGAAACAGGGTCCCAGGTAAGAGCCAGGGTCCCAGGTAAGAGCCAGGGTCCCAGGTAAGAGACAAGGGTCCCAGGTAAGAGGTTACACGTGACTCAGTGACTTATGACCCTCTGTTATTTTCTCTCAACCTGACATGAAAGCAATTTTGTTGTCACCCTGAATACCCATTATGAGATTCATGTTCTAGCTGACAAATCTTTCCTCTGTGCAAGAAGAATGGAAGAAAATGTTTGGGTCACTACTTCAAGCCAATCTGTTTTTACTTCAGATCAGATCTTCCTGAAACTGGATCTGCTGTTTTGGGAAACAGCCTAAAGATGACAAGCTAGGGCAATGTTTTGACAAGAGCACAGGAAGAGTAATGTAGAAAGGATAATTACTAATATTACAGAGATTAGAACAGTAATGGAATTACAAAAGACCTGGGCCCCTCCCTCCTCTGTGGTTTTCTAAAGACCTGGGCCCCTCCCTCCTCTGTGGTTTTCTAAAGACCTGGGCCCCTCCCTCCTCTGTGGTTTTCTAAAGACCTGGGCCCCTCCCTCCTCTGTGGGTTTTCTAAAGACCTGGGCCCCTCCCTCCTCTGTGGTTTTCTAAAGACCTGGGCCCCTCCCTCCTCTGTGGGTTTTCTAAAGACCTGGGCCCCTCCCTCCTCTGTGGTTTTCTAAAGACCTGGGCCCCTCCCTCCTCTGTGGTTTTCTAAAGACCTGGGCCCCTCCCTCCTCTGTGGGTTTTCTAAAGACCTGGGCCCCTCCCTCCTCTGTGGTTTTCTAAAGACCTGGGCCCCTCCCTCCTCTGTGGTTTTCTAAAGACCTGGGCCCCTCCCTCCTCTGTGGTTTTCTAAAGACCTGGGCCCCTCCCTCCTCTGTGGGTTTTCTAAAGACCTGGGCCCCTCCCTCCTCTGTGGGTTTTCTAAAGACCTGGGCCCCTCCCTCCTCTGTGGTTTTCTAAAGCACTGGGCCCCTCCCTCCTCTGTGGTTTTCTAAAGACCTGGGCCCCCTCCCTCCTCTGTGGTTTTCTAAAGACCTGGGCCCCTCCCTCCTCTGTGGTTTTCTAAAGACCTGGGCCCCTCCCTCCTCTGTGGTTTTCTAAAGACCTGGGCCCCTCCCTCCTCTGTGGTTTTCCTAAAGACCTGGGCCCCTCCCTCCTCTGTGGTTTTCTAAAGACCTGGGCCCCTCCCTCCTCTGTGGTTTCTCTAAAGACCTGGGGCCCCTCCCTCCTCTGTGGTTTTCTAAAGACCTGGGCCCCTCCCTCCTCTGTGGTTTTCTAAAGACCTGGGCCCCTCCCTCCTCTGTGGTTTTCTAAAGACCTGGGCCCCTCCCTCCTCTGTGGTTTTCTAAAGACCTGGGCCCCTCCCTCCTCTGTGGTTTTCTAAAGACCTGGGCCCCTCCCTCCTCTGTGGTTTTCTAAAGACCTGGGCCCCTCCCTCCTCTGTGGGTTTTCTAAAGACCTGGGCCCCTCCCTCCTCTGTGGTTTTCTCAAAGACCTGGGCCCCTCCCTCCTCTGTGGTTTTCTAAAGACCTGGGCCCCTCCCTCCTCTGTGGTTTTCTAAAGACCTGGGCCCCTCCCTCCTCTGTGGTTTTCTAAAGACCTGGGCCCCTCCCTCCTCTGTGGTTTTCTAAAGACCTGGGCCCCTCCTTCCTCTGTGGTTTTCTAATAACCACCGTTATCCTGGCTACAGAAACAAGATGCATCAGTGTCTCCTAAACACACACACGTTTGTACTCCCATTTCCCCACACTGACTGGTCCTGGGTGTGTTGTGACAGACCCCCCCCCCCCAACCCAAGCACACAGCAGACTAGCCTGCTGCACCTTGTGTCCTAATACGGGCTATGGCATTAATATTTCATAGTGACAGATGGGGGGGAGGGATGGGGTGTGTGTTTGGTGTGTGTATGTGTGTGTGTGTGTATATATGTATATGTGTAGTATTGAGCAGAAAATCAGCCCATTTGTATGCACATTTCAGAGACAGTGACAGAGACAGGTGGAGAGAGAATACCCCAGGTGTACTCAGGTGTTCCTGACTGAATAATTAAACATTAAAAGAAAGAAAAGGAAAGCTGAAGGAACCAAAACCTCTCAGCAGCCTGAAATCTGCCTTGTGAAACCAACAGAATCGTCCCAAAAGTGCAAGTGACGACAGCAGGGTTGCAAAATTCCAATAACTTCCCCCGAATTTCTGAGTTTTCCAGAAATCCTGGTTGGACGATTCCCAGAATCAGAAGGGAAAACGCGGGGAGGGATTTCTGGAAAACCTGGTAATTTTGGGAACATTTCCGGAATTTCGCAACCATAGACAACAGTGAAAAAAGGAATGTGTGTTTCCCCAAAGCCCTGTGTGTGTGTGTGTGTTTACGACTGTGTGTGCGTCTTCATACCCGAAGCCCTCCAGCGAGGTGTCGAACTCCACGAAGGCTGGCGTGACGGCTGAGCCGTGGAGGCGGATGTCGTGGGGCGTTGTCATGGAAACCAGGCATTTGACGCGTGTCAGTGGCACGGTGGAACCTTCGGCCGAGCGCACCAGGCTACGGCTGATCCGGTACTGACCGTTGTCCTCACCGGCTGCAGTGAACACGCTGTCCGGACCGAAGCAACCCTCCATCGACATGGTCATAGAATCTGTTGTAGAGAGGCGGACAGAGAGAGGTTATTAGAGGTTAGAGGTCAGAGGTCAGCTAAGCCTAACCCACAGTGAACACGCTGTCAGGACCGAAGCAACCCTCCATCGACATGGTCATAGAATCTGTCGGACATATTTACATTTACATTTTAGTCATTTAGCAGACGCTCTTATCCAGAGCGACTTACAGGAGCAATTAGGTTGGTGCTGCTCAAGGGCACATCGACAGATGTTTCACCTAGTCGGCTCGGGGATTAGAACCAGCGACCTTTCGGTTACTGGCACAACACTCTTACCCACTAAGCTACCTGCCGCCCAAGATACACACCACCATGCTTTTTATGGTACAGGGACTTACAGTTCACAACAGCCCAGTTCACTTCATGCTATTTCTGAAAACACAGACACCATAAAAGCGCAGAGGTGATATTGTGTGTGCCGGAATTTTGGATATATGAAGCAATTCAGTCGTGTCATATCAGTAATTACAGTAAGAGAGGAAGGCCTGAGAGTTGTGGAAGGATGTCATGTTTAGCTATTGAAACAGGGCCTGAGAGTTGAGGAAGGATGTCATGTTTAGCTATTGAAACGGGGCCTGAGAGTTGAGGAAGGATGTCATGTTTAGCTATTGAAACGGGGCCTGAGAGTTGAGGAAGGATGTTATGTTTAGCTATTGAAACAGGGCCTGAGAGTTGAGGAAGGATGTCATGTTTAGCTATTGAAACAGGGCCTGAGAGTTGAGGAAGGATGTCATGTTTAGCTATTGAAACAGGGCCTGAGAGTTGTGGAAGGATGTCATGTTTAGCTATTATCACAGTGAGAGGAGAACAATTTAGAGATTGATGTTACAGCTAAACAAAATAACCACATTACAAACATTCCCTTACTAAATAGACAAGACAACATGAATCAAACATGAGCATTAGTTTGACCAACTTAGGCTTCCTACTCTTTGCTTAGAATAGACTGGCAGTTTACAGGAAATGAACGAGGGGCTGTGAATTGAGCCTGATCGGGAATTAAGATAGTGAAGATATTAACAATCTTTCACGAACAGATTCACCTCCGGTTGGACAGGCTCAGACTCCGATTAGACTAACAATATGTTTATTATTATTTGTTAATTGTTCGCCTTTTCAAGCTGTCTGTCTGTCTGTCTGTCTGTCTGTCTGTCTGTCTGTCTGTCTTCTGTCTGTCTGTCTGTCTGTCTGCCTGCCTGCCTGCCTGCCTGCCTGCCTGCCTGCCTGTCTGTCTGTCTGCCTGTCTGCCTGCCTGTCTGTCTGTCTGTCTGCCTGTCTGCCTGCCTGTCTGCCTGTGTGTGTGTGTGTATGTCTGTCTGTCTGTGTGTATGTCTGTCTGTCTGTGTGTATGTCTGTCTGTCTGTCTGTGTGTATGTCAAGCCTAGCTAAACCAAGCCGAGCTAAACCAAGCCGAGCTGTACTACATTGGCATGGTTCCGATTCCACCGTAGTTGCTGGAACTGTGATGAACAGATGGCATCACATCCAGCACCGTATCGTGTGACTCAGGTTCAGCTAAACATTGAGATCTTACTTCTCATCTCTGCGTCGTAGCTAAGGGAGGAAGGTTTGTGGACGCGGTACTGTCTGAGGAGCTTCTTGTCCCAGGCTCCACAGTTCAGAGGGTTACTAGCCAAGGAACTCTCTGTGGGGGACAAACCACATTAGATGGAGGGTAACGAGAGAGAAAAACTGCATGGGTAGAAACAACATGGGACGACATGCATGTTTACTATGTCTCTTGGAATCATTAGATTTTTATGATTTATTTGATCATTAAAATACATTAAAAAGCTGTTCCAACGGGAGACAATTTTACATACTGTATGCTACATGAAAATGATAACTTATCAAATACAAAAGCTGAAGGCTTTCTTCTCTTATAACCATCATTGTTATGACAGAGAGAGAGAAAGTGAGAGAGAGAGAGAGAGAGGGGGGGAGAGAGAGAAACTGTGAAAGCTTTGACTATGTACAGACTCAGTGAGCATAGCCTTGCTATTGAGAAAGGCCGCCGTAGGCAGACCTGGCTCTCAAGAGAAGACAGGCTATATGCACACTGCCCACAAAATGAGGTGGAAACTGAGCTGCACGTCCTAACCTCCTGCCAAATGTATGACCATGTGTGACTCGTTTCAGGAAACTATGTCGCGCGTCACTACTTCACAGGAGCGCCATTTGAACGTAAACCTTTTTTAATAATCAAAATGCGTTTTTTGGCCTTAAAAGCAAACTTGTATGCCATCTGTAAATACGAATACAATTCTGGCGTTTGATTGTAAATATGCGGAGGGAGTCGAAAAGAGAACACACAGAAGGCTGTTGTACTCCTGAGTGGCGCAGTGGTCTAAGGCACTGCATCGCAGTGCTAACTGTGCCACTAGAGATCCTGGTTCGAATCCAGGCTCTGTCGCGACCGGGAGACTCATGGGCGGCGCACAATTGGCCCAGCGTCGTCCAGGGTAGGGGAGGGAATGACCGGCAGGGATGTAGCTCAGTTGATAGAGCATGGCGTTTGCAACGCCAGGGTTGTGGGTTCGATTCCCACGGGGGGCCAGTATAAAAAAATATGTATTCACTAACTGTAAGTCGCTCTGGATAAGAGCGTCTGCTAAATGACTAAAATGTAAATGTAAATGTAAAATGTTGTATAAACCACCTGTCTCCGGATAACATCTTCAAACTAAGGGCAACCATGGCATCCGTGACAGAGAGGGAGAAGCGTCCATCCATGTATACGCGTAAGATAGTCTAGCTGGCTACATTTTCAGATATTACACGTTTCTAATTTTGTCAGAAAGTAGTTTTCATTTAAAGTTAAAGTGTACTGTTAGCTAGCTAGCTAATGTTAGCTGGCTGGCTAGCTAGCTAGCTAACTAACGTTACGTGTATGATCTGTGTACTAATGTTATTCGTATCTCAGAGCCATTTGCATTGCTAGTTATAGCCTAATGTTACCTAGCTAACATTGAACCTGGTTGGTTAGCTACCTGCATATTCATGCAGGGTAGTAACGTTATGAGTTGGGATTATGGTTCATTGTTTAGCTAGCTAGCTACATGTCTTAACAAAAGACTCCACTATGCAAGTAACCATTTCAATATAATTTTTATGATGTCACTGCGACAACTGTTGATAGACGTAGCTGGTAAATTCACACTGGCTATCTACTCCGATGTCAGAGCACTTTCGTCTGAGTGTGCCAGAGCGCAGAATAACTGACAAATTTACGAACGCTCAACACCCGTTGAATATGGCCGGTGTCAGTAAACGTTGTCAAAAAAGCGTAATTAAATTGTTGGCAGCAGCACAGTTGCAGTCACCAACGCTCTGGATAACATGAAAACAGCCTAACCAGCTCTGCTAGGGCAAGTAAAATGAGTCAGAGTGAGCTGTTCTCTCATTTGTGTCTGGAAGTAGCTAGCAAGCTAGCCAACGTTGCTTGACTGCTTTTGTTAGGTCAGAACGCTCAGATCAACCCTACTCCACGGCCAGAGCGTCCAGTGTGCGCTCTGAATGCTCCAATTTACGAACGGACAATCTGATAACACTCTGAGTTTACGAAAGAGACAGAGACAGAGACAGCGAGAGAAAGACAGAGACAGCAAGAGAGAGAGAGAGAGAGAGAGAGAGAGAGAGAGAGAGAGAGACACAGAGAGAGACAGAGACAGAGAGACAGAGACCGAGAGACAGAGACAGCAAGAGAGAGAGAGAAAGTGAGAGAGAGAGAGAGAGAGAGAGAGAGAGAGAGAGAGAGAGAGAGAGAGAGAGAGAGAAGAGAAAGAGAGAGAGAGAGAGAGAGAGAGAGAGAGAGAGAGAGAGAGAGAGAGAGAGAGAGAGAGAGACAGAGGAGAGAGAGAGAGAGAGAGAGACACAGTCAGAGAAAGAGAGAGAGAGAGAGAGAGAGAGAGAGAGAGACCAGAGGGAGAGAGAGAGAGAGAGAGAGAGAGAGAGAGAGAGAGAGAGAGAGAGAGAGACAGAGAGAGAGAGAGAGAGAGAGAGAGGGAAAGTATGTGCGCGTGTTTCAGTCTGTGTCTAACTATGTGTGTTTCTCCCTCACCTCAGGGCCATAGGCTGCAGGGCCTGCGAGGCCAGCCTCTCAAACATCCTCTGCAGCGGTGGATGTAGGGGGTGTTCCTCGTCACCCAGGGCCTGGCTGCAGCGCTGCAGTAGTCTGCTATGTAGACCTGCTTCACACAGTATCTGCTGGTTTCTCTCACTGTGGACCAGCTGCTGCAGGATATTAGCTACTGCTAGCTGGAGGTCCTGGGCATTCTGGGAGGGAGAGAGAGGGGGAGGGAGGGAGAGAGGGAGGCGTTAGGGAGAGAGAGAGAGGGAAGGAAGGAAGGAAGGAGAGAGGTAGGGGAGAGAGGGGATGGAGAGGGAGGGAGAGGGGGAGGGAGAGATGGAGGAGGATGGGGAGGGAGGAAGAGAGAGGGATGAGAGGGGGGTAGGGAGAGAGGAGAGGGGAAGGAAGGAGAGGTAGGGGAGAGAGGATGGAGGAGGGAGAGGGGAGGGAGGGATGGAGAGGATGGATGGAGGGAGGGAGGAGGGAGAGAGGGATGGAGAGGGGGCGTTAGGGAGAGAGAGAGAGACGAGAGGAAGGAGAGAGGTAGGGGAGAGAGAGGATGGAGAGGAGGGAGAGGGGAGAGGAGGGGTGGAGGGGAGGATGGAGAGGAGAGATGGAGGGAGGAGGGAGGAGGGGAGAGGAGGGATGAGAGGAGGGAGGGAGGGAGAGGAGAGGATGGAGAGGAAGGGATGGAGAGGAGAGGAGGGAGGAGGGGAGGGAGGAGGGATGGAGAGGAGGGAGGGATGGGAGGGAGGGATGAGAGGAGGAATGGAGAGGAGGGAGGGAGGAGGGAGGAATGGAGAGGAGGGAGGGGAGGAGGAGGAGGGATGGAGAGGAGGGAGGGAGGAGGGGGAGGGATGGAGGGAAGGGATGGAGAGAGAGGAGGAGGGAGGAGGGGAGGGATGGAGGGAAGGGAAGGAGAGGGAGGGGGGGAGGAGGGAGGGGGGATGGAGAGGAGGGAGGGGAGGAGGGGGAGGGAGGGGAGGAGGAGGAGGGAGGAGGGAAGGAAGGAGAGGAGGGAGGAGGAGGGGGGAGGAGGAGGAGGATGGAGAGGGAGAGGAGGGAGGAGGAGGAGGGAGGGAGGAGAGGGAGGGAGGAGAGGAGGGAGGGAGGGAGGGAGGAGGGAGGAGGGATGGAGAGGGAGGGGAGGGATGGAGAGGAGGGAATGGAGAGGGAGGGAGGGAGGAGGGGAGGATAGAGGAGGAGGGAGGAGGGAGGAGGGATGAGAGAGGAGGAGGGAGGAGGGAGGGATGGAGGAAGGGATGGAGAGGAGGGAGGAGGGAGGGAGGGAGAGGAGGGGAGGGAGGAGGGGAGGGAGGGGAGGAGGGAGGGGATGGAGAGGAGGGGAGGGATGGAGGGAGGGATGGAGAGGAGGGAGGGAGGAGGGAGGAGGAGAGGAGGGGAGGGATGGAGAGGAGAGATGGAGAGGAGAGATGGAGAGGGAGGAGGGAGGGATGGAGAGGAGGGGAGGGATGGAGAGGAGAGGGAGGAGGAGGGAGGGAGGGATGGAGGAGAGGAGGGATGGAGGGGAGGGAGGGATGGAGAGGAGGGGAGGGAGGAGAGGAAGGGAGGGATGGAGAGAGGTAGAGGAGGAGGGAGGGAGGGGAGGAAGGAGGGAGGGATGGAGGGAGGGAGAGATGGAGGGAGGGGAGAGGGAGAGGAGGGTGGAGAGGAGGGATGGAGGAGGAGAGATGGAGAGGAGGGAGGAGGAGGAGAGGAGGGAGAGAGGAGGGAGGGAGGAGGGAGGGATGGAGGAAGGGATGGAGAGGGAGGGAGGGAGGAGGGGAGGGAGGGGAGGAGAGGAGGGAGGGATGGAGGGAGGAATGGAGAGGAGGGAGGGGAGGAGGGGAGGAATGGAGAGGAGGAGGGGGGGAGAGGAGGATGAGAGGAGGGGGAGGGAGGGAGGGAGGGATGAGGGGAAGGGATGGAGAGAGGAGGGAGGGAGGAGGGGAGGGAGAGGAGGAGGGAGGGAGGGGATGGAGGGAAGGAAGGGAGAGGAGGGAGGGGAGGAGGGAGGAGGAGGGATGGAGAGGAGGGAGGGGAGGAGGGGAGGGAGAGGGAGGAGGGAGAGGAGGGATGGAGGGAAGGGAAGGAGAGGAGGGAGGGGAGGAGGGAGGAGAGGATGGAGAGGAGGGAGGAGGGAGGAGGGATGGAGAGGAGGGAGGAGGGAGGGGAGGAGGGAGGGAGGAGGGAGGAGAGAGGGAGGGAGGGATGGAGAGGAGGAGGAGGGATGGAGAGGAGGGAGGGATGGAGAGGAGGGAGGGAGAGGAGGGGGAGGAATGGAGAGGAGGGAGGGGAGGAGGGGAGAGGAGGGATGAGAGGAGGGAGGGAGGAGGAGGGATGGAGGGAAGGGATGGAGGAGGGAGGGAGGGAGGGGAGGGGATGGAGAGGAGGGAGGGAGGAGGGAGGAGGGAGGGAGGGATGGAGAGGAGGGGAGGGATGGAGGGAAGGGATGGAGAGGAGGGAGGGAGGAGGGAGGAGGGGAGAGGAGGGAGGGATGGAGAGGAGAGATGGAGAGAGAGAGATGGAGAGGAGGAGGAGGGATGGAGAGGAGGAGGGATGGAGAGGAGGAGGGATGGAGGGAAGGGATGAGAGGAGGGAGGGAGGAGGGAGGAGGGAGAAGAGGAGGGAGGGATGGAGAGGAGAGATGAGAGGAGAGATGGAGAGGAGGGGAGGAGGGATGAGAGGGAGGAGGGATGGAGAGGAGAGATGGGAGAGGAGGGGAGGGAGGGATGGAGAGGAGGGAGGGATGGAGAGGAGGGAGGGATGGAGGAGGGAATGGAGAGGAGGAGGGGATGGAGAGGAGGGGGGAGGAGGAAGGGAGAGAGAGGAGGAGGGATGAGAGGAGGGAGGGATGGAGGGGAGGGGGAGAGAGATGGAGAGGGAGAGGGAGAGAGGAGGGGAGGGAAAGAGATGGAGAGGAGGGGAGGGAGGGATGGAGAGGAGGGATGGGATGGAGAGGAGGGGGGGAGGAGGGAGGGGATGGGAGGAGGGAGGGGAGGGATGTGAGAGGAGGGAGGGATGGAGGGGAGGGATGGAGAGGAGAGATAGGAGAGGGAGGGAGGGATGGAGAGGAGGGAGGGATGGAGAGGAGAGATGGAGAGGAGGGGAGGGAGGGATTGGAGAGGAGGGATGGGATGGAGAGGAGGGGGGAGGAGGGAAGGAGGGGAGGAGGGAGGGAGGGATGGAGAGGAGGGGAGGGATGGAGGGAAAGGATGGAGAGGAGGGAGGGGAGGAGGGGAGAGGAGGGGAGGGATGGAGAGGAGAGATGAGAGGGAGAGAGGAGAGGAGGGAGGGAGGATGGAGAGGAGGAATGGAGAGGAGGGAGGGGAGGAGGGAGGAATGGAGAGGAGGAAGGAGGAGGGAGAGGAGGGATGGAGAGGAGGGGAGGGAGGAGGGGAGGGATGGAGGGAAGGATGGAGAGGAGGGAGGGGGAGGGAGGAGGGGGAGGGATGGAGAGGAGGAAGGGGAGAGGGGAGTGAGGGGAGGAGGGAGGGGAGGGATGGAGGGAAGGAAGGAGGGGGGGGGGAGGAGGGAGGGATGGAGGGAGGGAGGAGGGAGGAAGAGGGGAGGGAAGGAGGGGAGGGAGGGAGGGAGGGAGGGAGGAGGGAGGGAGGAGGCATGGAGGGAGGGATGGAGAGGAGGGGAGGGAAGGGATGGAGAGGAGGAATGGAGAGGAGAGGAGGGAGGGAGGAGGGAGGGAGGGATGGAGAGGAGGAGGAGGGATGGAGGGAAGGGATGGAGAGGAGAGATGGAGAGGAGGGGAGGGAGGGATGGAGAGGAGGGAGGGATGGAGGGAGAGATGGAGAGGAGGGAGGGAGGGATGGAGAGGAGGGAGGGATGGAGAGGAGGGAGGGATGGAGAGGAGGGGAGGAGGAGAGGAGGAATGGAGGAGGAGGAAGGGGAGGAGGGGAGGAAATGGAGAGGAGGAAGGGGAGGAGGGGAGAGGAGGATGGAGAGGGAGGAGGAGGGAGGGATGGAGGGAAAGGATGGAGAGGAGGGAGGGGAGGAGAAGGGAGGGATGGAGAGGAGGGAGGGGAGGGAAGGGAGGGAGGGGAGGAGGAGGGGATGGAGGGAAGGGAAGGAGAGGGAGGGAGGGAGGAGGGAGGGAGGGATGGAGGGGAGGGAGGGAGGGGAGGGAAGGAGAGGAGGGAGGGGGAGGGATGGAGGGGGAGGGAAGGAGGGGAGGAGGGGAAGGATGGAGGGGAGGGAAGGAGGGAGGAGGGAGGGATGGAGGGGAGGGAGTAGGGGAGGGAAGGAGGGGGAGGATGGAGGGGAGGGAGGGAGGAGGGAGGGAGGAGGGAGGGGGAGGGAGGAGGGATGGAGAGGAGGGAGGGGGGAGGGAGGGAGGGGAGGGAGGGAGGAAGGAGGGGAGGGATGGAGAGGAGGAGAGGGAAGGATGGAGAGGAGGGAATGGAGAGGAGGGAGGAGGAGGGAGGAGGGAGAGGAGGGAGGATGGAGAGGAGGGAGGATGGAGAGGGAGGAGGGGAGGAAATGGAGGGAGAGGAGGGGAGGATAATGGAGAGGAGGGAGGAGGAGGGGAGGAATGGAGAGGAGGGAGGGAGGAGGGAGGGAAGGGATGGAGAGGAGGGATGGAGGGGAGGGATGGGATGGAGAGGAGGGGGAGGAGGGAAGGAGGGGAGGAGGGAGGGGAGGGATGGAGAGGAGGGAGGGATGGAGGGGAGGGATGAGAGGAGAGATGGAGAGGAGGGGAGGGAGGGATGGAGAGGAGGGGAGGGATGGAGAGGGAGAGATGGAGAGGGAGGAGGAGGGAGGAAGGGGAGGGAGGGATGGAGAGGAGGGATGGGATGGAGAGGAGGGGGAGGAGGAAGGAGGGAGGAGGGAGGGGAGGATGAGAGGAGGGAGGGATGGAGGGAAGGATGGAGAGGAGGGAGGGGAGGAGGAGGGAGAGGAGGGGGAGGGAGGAGAGAGAGATGGAGAGGAGAGATGGAGAGGAGGGGAGGGAGGGATGGAGAGGAGGGGAGGGATGGAGAGGAGAGATGGAGAGGAGGGGAGGGAGGGATGGAGAGAGGGGAGGGATGGAGAGGAGGGGAGGGATGGAGAGGAGGGGGGAGGAGGGAAGGAGGGGAGGGGAGGGAGGGATGGAGAGGAGGGAGGGATGGAGGGGAGGGATGGAGAGGAGAGATGGAGAGGAGGGAGGGAGGGATGGAGAGGAGGGGAGGGATGAAGAGGAGAGATGGAGAGGAGGGAGGGACGGATGGAGGAGGGATGGGATGGAGAGGAGGGGGGAGGAGGGAAGGGAGGGAGGAGGGAGGGAGGGATGGAGGGAGGGAGGGATGGAGGGGAGGGATGGAGGGAGAGATGAGAGGGGGAGGGAGGGATGGAGAGGAGGAGGGATGGAGAGGAGAGATGGAGAGGAGGGGAGGGAGGGATGGAGAGGAGGGATGGGATGGAGAGGAGGGGGAGGAGGGAAGGGAGGGGAGGAGGGAGGGAGGATGGAGAGGAGGGGAGGGATGGAGGGAAGGGAGGGAGAGGAGGGAGGGAGGAGGGAGGGGATGGAGAGGAGAGATGGAGAGAGAGAGATGGAGAGGAGGGAGGGAGGGATGGAGAGGAGGGGAGGGATGAGAGGAGAGATGGAGAGGGAGGAGGGAGGAGAGGAGGAGGGATGGAGAGGAGGGAGGGATGGAGAGGAGGGGAGGGATGGAGAGGAGGGGAGGGATGGAGAGGAGGAATGGAGAGGAGGAAGGGGAGGAGGGGGAGGAAAGGAGAGGAGGAAGGGGAGGAGGGGAGAGGAGGGATGGAGAGGAGGGAGGGAGGAGGGGAGGGATGGAGGGAAGGGATGGAGAGGAGGGAGGGGAGGGGAGGAGGGGGAGGGATGGAGAGGAGGGAGGGAGGAGGGGAGGAGGGGAGGAGGGAGGGGAGGGATGGAGGGAAGGGAAGGAGAGGAGGGAGGGGAGGAGGGAGGGAGGATGGAGGGGAGGGAGGGAGGGATGGAGGGGAGGGATGGAGGGAGGGATGTAGGGAGGGAAGGAGGGAGGGAGGGAGGGAAGGAGGAGGGGAGGGAGGGGAGGGATGGAGGGAGGGATGAGGGAGGGAAGGAGGAGGGAGGGATGGGGAGGGGAGGGAGGAGGGAGGAATGGAGGGGAGGGATGGAGGAGGAGGGGAGGGAGGGAGTGGAGAGGAGGGAATGGAGAGGAGGGAGGGAGGAGGGGAGGATGGAGAGGAGGGAGGGAGGAGAGGAGGGAGGGGAGGATGGAGAGGAGGGAGGGGAGGGAATGGAGGGGAGGAGGGGAGGGAATGGAGAGGAGGGAGGGGAGGAGGGAGGAATGGAGAGGAGGGAGGGGGAGGAGGGGAGGGAAGGGATGGAGGGAGGGATGGAGAGGAGGGATGGAGGGGAGGGAGGGGAGGGATGGAGGGGAGGGATGGAGGGGAGGGATGGGATGGAGAGGAGGGGGGGAGGAGGGAAGGGATGGAGATTTCTTTTGGACATTTATTTCTCTAGACTAGTGTTGTTGAGATTCAGATGAACAAGGAAGATACTCAGACATTCAGAGATATTCAGTTCTTGGAGGAAATTGAACTCTTGTACAACAGGGGTTGAACAAGGTTTGTTCCTCATTCACCTCGGTTGGACTAAGAGGAAGTGTCAGTAAACTTGATTCCATTGCACCAACTAGTATCCCTGAGAGAAAGTCTTTTTTTTCAGGAGAGAACAGGAAGACGTTCATTAATTAATTCATCCTGAGGCCAGGACACAGGACGTGGGTGTGCCCTCCTGTTGTTTACTTACCTCTGGTTGGCTGTCGGAGCTGACGGAGGCCAGCAGGTCCAGCATGGCTAGCCCCGCCCCCGGGTGGATGACCACGGAGTCCGACGAGGAGGAGGAGGAGGAAGAGTTGGTCAGGTGTAGTTTCAGGTTCAGGTCCGTTAAGGCTCTGACGCCTGCCGGGGGGCCTGATGTGCCCTGGTAGCCCTGCCTGTGGGGTGGTGGACAGTTAGTGGAACATGAAACCCTGGATCTATTGGGAACTATCCAAATAAAGTGTTACCAAAATATTGTGGGGTTGAGTCCGATGAAAGTCCAAATAAAAGCGGAACATATATTCCAATCTCTCCTTTCAAAGGGATTATGGATGAAAATTAGCTCTTTGGTAAATATGAGATTTTTACTGAAATGTTGATTAATGTGTCTCTGTTGATTAATGTGTCTCTGTTGATTAATGTGTCTCTGTTGATGAATGTGTCTCTGTTGATTAATGTGTCTCTGTTGATTAATGTGTCTCTGTTGGATTGAATAGAAAAGCATGAAGAGACTAAACATGAGATGTTAAAGGGTCAGTTCAGACTGGCTCAGATTCTCTCTTCACAGATCTGTGTCTGAATGGATCTGTGAATATTATGGTCGTCAGTGATTGCAGACAGATTTACTGCAGACTGACTGATTTACTGCAGACTGACTGATTTACTGCAGACAGACGGATTTACTGCAGACAGACGGATTTACTGCAGACTGATTTACTGCAGACTGACTGATTTACTGCAGACTGACTGATTTACTGCAGACAGACGGATTTAGCAGACAGACGGATACCGAGACAGACGGATTAGAGACAGACGGATTTACTGCAGACTGACTGATTTACTGCAGACAGACGGATTTACTGCAGACAGACGGATTTACTGCAGACAGACGGATTTACTGCAGACAGACGGATTTACTGCAGACAGACGGATTTACTGCAGACAGACATATTTTTGATTTACTTCCATCCTCAATAACTACACATTGTTATCTGTAGATCAGTCAGTCGATGATCAGTGACTGAGCAAAATTGATGCTTTTAGTCTTGGAACAGGCTTCTGCCCGTTTTCTTGTCCTCTTAGTCCTCACACCAAGCTGTTGTACTCCTTACTTTGGAAAACCAGAGATGTTTTCAGCAAGAGTACTCATGTAATTAGAGAACATAGCCACGCTGATGCAGGAGGAGAGGAGAGCAAAGAGGAGGAGTAGAGGTGAGAGGAGAGGAGGAGAGGAGAGCAGAGAGGAGAGGAGGAGAGCAGAGAGGAGGGGAGAGTGGAGGAGAGGAGAGAGAGGAGGAGAGCAGAGCAAAGAGGAGGAGAGGAGAGAGGAGGAGGGGAGAGCAGAGAGGAGGAGAGCAGAGAGGAGGGGAGAGAGGAGGAGAGGAGAGAGGAGGGGAGAGAGGAGGAGAGGAGAGAGAGCAGAGAGGAGGAGAGGAGAGAGGAGGAGAGCAGAGAGGAGGAGAGGAGAGCAAAGAGGAGGATAGGAGAGAGGAGGAGAGCAGAGCAGAGAGGAGGAGGGAAGAGAGGAGGAGAGCAGAGAGGAGGAGGGGAGAGAGGAGGAAAGCAGAGAGGAGGAAGGGAGAGAGGAGAGCAGAGAGGAGTAGAAGAGAGAGGAGAGGAGAGCAGAGAAGAGGGGAGAGAGGAGGAGAGGAGAGAGGAGGAGAGGAGAGCAGAGCAGAGAGGAGGAGGGGAGAGAGGAGGAGAGGAGAGCAGAGCAGAGAGGAGGAGGGGAGAGAGGAGGAGAGCAGAGAGGAGTAAAGGAGAGCAGAGAGGAGGAGAGGAGAGAGGAGAGCAGAGAGGAGGAGAGGAGAGAGGAGAGCAGAGAGGAGGAGGGGAGAGAGGAGGAGAGCAGGAGGGGAGAGCAGAGCAGAGAGGAGGAGAGCAGAGAGGAGGAGGGGAGAGGAGAGCAGAGAGGAGGAGGGGAGAGAGGAGGAGAGCAGAGCAGAGGAGGAGAGGAGATGAGAGAGGAGTGCAGACGGCTTAAAGGAAGGTATCAGCAGAACTAGCAGAGAGAGAGACAGGGCAGAGGAGGAGAGGAGAGCAGAGGAGGAGAGCAGAGGAGGAGAGGAGAGGAGAGAGGAGGAGTGCAGACGGCTTAAAGGAAGGTGTCAGCAGAACTAGCAGAGAGAGAGAGGGCAGAAAGAGATAGAAACAGAGAAACAAAGAAAGAGAGAAAGAGAAACAGAAAGAGAGGGCAGAGAGCAGATAACGAGAGAAGAGCTTTGGAGAGAGTCTGGTTCAGAGCAGCATGACATAGCAGCAATAGCTGACATAGGGGAAAGATAGAGTGGAGAGCAGCAGGGAGAGGCGGAGGAGGAAGAGGGGGAGGAGGAAGAGGGGGAGGAGAAGTTCAGAGCGCAGTAGCTACCTCTTCCTGGCGAGTGCTGGCGTCCCCCAGGGGGACGGCAGGGAGGTCTCGTGAGTCAGGCAGGGGGGGACCTGCTCCGAACGACTGAACACCACACACACACACACACACAGGACACAGGACACACACACATTCAGGACACACATTAGGGCGCATGCACAAACACACACATTCAAAATACACACATGGACACACACAGACACATTTTCGACACACACACACAGCCAGGAACACACACAGCCAGGAACACACACAGCCAGGAACACACACAGCCAGGAACACACACAGCCAGGAACACACACAGCCAGGAACACACACAGCCAGGAACACACACAGCCAGGAACACACACAGCCAGGAACACACAGCCAGGAACACACACAGCCAGGAACACACACCAGCCAGGAACACACAGAGCCAGGACACACAGCCAGGAAAAACAGCCAGGAACACAGACAGCCAGGAACACACAGCCAGGAACACACACAGCCAGGAACACACACAGCCAGGAACACACACAGCCAGGAACACACAGCCAGGAAACACACAGCCAGGAACACACACAGCCAGGAACACACACAGCCAGGAACACACACAGCCAGGAACACACACAGCCAGGAACACACAGCCAGGAACACACACAGCCAGGAACACACACAGCCAGGAACACACAGCCAGGAACACACACAGCCAGGAACACACACAGCCAGGAACACACACAGCCAGGAACACACACAGCCAGGAACACACACAGCCAGGAACACACACAGCCAGGAACACACAGCCAGGAACACACAGCCAGGAACACACACAGCCAGGAACACACACAGCCAGGAATACACACAGCCAGGAATACACACAGCCAGGAACACACACAGCCAGGAACACACACAGCCAGGAAACACACAGCCAGGAACACACAGCCAGGAACACACACAGCCAGGAACACACACAGCCAGGAACACACACAGCCAGGAACACATACAGCCAGGAACACATACAGCCAGGAACACACACAGCCAGGAACACACAGCCAGGAACACACACAGCCAGGAACACACACAGCCAGGAACACACACAGCCAGGAACACACACAGCCAGGAACACACACAGCCAGGAACACACAGCCAGGAACACACACAGCCAGGAACACACACAGCCAGGAACACACACAGCCAGGAACACACACAGCCAGGAACACACACAGCCAGGAACACACACAGCCAGGAACACACACAGCCAGAAGCGACAAAGGTTAGAGGAGAGAGAGAAGGAGAGGAAGGAGGGAAGCTGTTAGTTAGAAGGCTGAAAGAGAAGAGCGCTCAGAGCATAGCTAGCTAGCACACTACCAGGAGGCTAATGCTAAAGCTACATGTACATTACACTACAACAGTGTGGTAGAAAGGCTCTTCATTCACAAGGCAGCATAGCCAAGTCACGGCTGCACAACTGCCATGTTGCTGTATTGAGGTATGACTTGTTTGTCTCAGAAGAGATCAATTGATAGGAAGTCCGTATCGAAAAGTGTTGACCTGGGGGCTTTGCATTACAGACTACAGCAGAATGGAGAATTGTTCGGTACGAGTTTTGAGTATGTGATTGTCATGGAATGTTAAAATGACTCCAAAACCACCCTTTATTTAAGGTTTGAGGAACCATATTTGGTGCTAGGCCTGGTTTGGTTTCAGTAGGTACCTGAAATGAATGGTCATATTACTGTAATCTTCAGTAATTGACTGAGTCTGTTTCAGTGAGTGACTGACATACCCGTCGAAGGAGTCGGTGGCCATCTTGTACATAAGGAGTCTGTTTCAGTGAGTGACTGACATACCTGTCGAAGGAGTCGGTGGCCATCTTGTACAGGTATATGAAGAGTTTGCTGCAGTGTTTCAGGGTGGGGCAGACACCGTCTCCGCTCTCGCCCCCTGCTCCGACTGAAACCCCCTCGTCCTCCAGCAGCCTCAGGAAGGGCTGGGCGTTGGAGGGGAACACCCCCGTGGCTCCAACCTTTTTGGCCTCAGAGAAACAACCCAGCAGCCTGGAGGTGGTGGGGCATGGATCAATCAATCAATCGAGATCAATCAATCAATCAATTTGATTTACTTAGCTTTCCATTTGTGTCATTTAGCAGACACTCTTATCCAGAGTGCATAAGCTAAGGTAGGTAAAGCAAACATTACAGTCATTGCAATTTATTAAGCCCTTTTAACATCAACATTTTACAGGAATGTGACTCATGTGAAGGATGACGGTCTGTCTGTCTGTCTGTCTGTCTGTCTGTCTGTCTGTCTGTCTGTCTGTCTATTACACGCAAGTAAGACCTCACCTCAATTGGCTGACCAATCAGCTACAATCACAAATGACAGCTTTCAATGTTTTCCTATGGGTGGTTGGTTCAAGTTCGGGGCCGAAGTGGGGTTCTATCGAATGGGGTTTGTCGAATGTGAAAAACAAACCTGAAAACAGAATGAGAGATTTATCAAACATGTCCTTTTTACCTGATGGCGTCTGCCAGTTTTTCGTACTGGATCTCTGTCCTGAAGAAGTGCGAGTTGGCGGGTTCGTACCGCATGGCAGCGGTCAGCGTGCAGAAGACGGTGTGCAGGAGTTCAAACACCTGGTTCTGATTGGCCCGCTCCCATCCGTGACGTGGCGTCTGGCAGAGCGAGCGCTCCATGGCGACGAGAAGGGACGTGACGTACACGAAGCCGCCAACCTTCCGGAAGACGGTCCGCGTGCGGTGGCTCTCTCTCAGTACGGCCAGGAGAGCCTGAGATGAGGAGGAGGAGGAGGGGGTGATCAATGTTGTTACGAAATAGATATAGGACGCTGAGTCCCACAGCTTCAGGACAACGTTGTGTGGGCTGGAACAAAAGCCTGCAATCCTAGAGAGCGGCCAGATTCAGGGGGTTCACAGACAGACAGAGTAGAGATTGGCCAATAGAGACAGACAAAGCAGAGATTGGCCAATAGAGACAGAGAGTAGAGATTGGCCAATAGAGACAGACAAAGCAGAGATTGGCCAATAGAGACAGAGAGTAGAGATTGCATATTCCCCCCCAGATTGCATATGAACACGTTATAAGCCATGGCAAAAACATTTGAATTACAGTAAAATACAATTTGCTTTAAAACTGCAAATATTTCTCTCTGCCTCATGGAAAATTGTGTAGAATTGCATGAAATTAGCTTTAAAACAGCAACATTTTCTCTCAGCCTCAGGGCAAAATGTGTAGAATTGCAGGAAATTAGCTACAAAACTGCAACACAACCCCATGGCAAAACTGCAACACAACCCCATGGCAAAACTGCAACACAACCCCATGGCAAAACTGCAACACAACCCCATGGCAAAACTGCAACACAACCCCATGGCAAAACTGCAACACAACCCCATGGCAAAATTGCAACACAACCCCATGGCAAAACTGCTTGACACTTGACTAGGGGAGGAGTGAGGTCTGAGGAGGAGGAGGAGGAGGAGGAGGAGGAAGGAAAATATCCTAATATGTATTCCGTGACTTGGTGCTTAGCCTGTCTCTACGGGTCTCTCCAGTGACAGTGAACTAGCGCAACGTCTCAAGGACAGTGCTCTGTGTTTTGCGTGCAGGCGGCAGGTTCGGCTGCCACAGTGTTTTACCTGGAGAGATGATAATGTACATAACAACACTTTTTTTATCGAAAGTGTGTTTTGGTAGAAATACTATGATATTCCAAAAAAACATAATAGTATGGCCGCAGCGCCACAGCTAAATGAATGCAGCAGAAACGCTGTAGGTACCTGTATAGGTGTGTGTCTCACCTGCAGTATGTCTGTTTTGAGCTGTAGGTACCTGTATAGGTGTGTGTCTCACCTGCAGTATGTCTGTTTTGAGATGTAGGTACCTGTATAGGTGTGTGTCTCACCTGCAGTATGTCTGTTTTGAGCTGTAGGTACCTGTATAGGTGTGTCTCACCTGCAGTATGTCTGTTTTGAGCTGTAGGCACCTGTATAGGTGTGTGTTCACCTGCAGTATGTCTGTTTTGGAGCTGTAGGTACCTGTATAGGTGTGTGTCTCACCTGCAGTATGTCTGTTTTGAGCTGTAGGTATCTGTATAGGTGTGTGTCTCATCTGCAGTATGTCTGTTTTGAGCTGTAGGTACCTGTATAGGTGTGTGTCTCACCTGCAGTATGTCTGTTTGGAGCTGTAGGTACCTGTATAGGTGTGTGTCTCACCTGCAGTATGTCTGTTTTGAGCTGTAGGTATCTGTATAGGTGTGTGTCTCACCGCAGTATGTCTGTTTTGAGCTGCAGGTACCTGTATAGGTGTGTGTCTCACCTGCAGTATGTCTGTTTTGAGCTGTAGGTACCTGTATAGGTGTGTGTCTCACCTGCAGTATGTCTGTTTTGAGCTGTAGGTACCTGTATAGGTGTGTGCCTCTCACCTGCAGTATGTCTGGAGCTGTAGGTACCTGTATAGGTGTGTGTCTCACCTGCAGTATGTCTGTTTTGAGCTGTAGGTACCTGTATAGGTGTGTGTCTCACCTGCAGTATGTCTGTTTTGAGCTGTAGGTACCTGTATAGGTGTGTGTCTCACCTGCAGCATGTCTGTAGTACCTGTATAGGTGTGTGTCTCACCTGCAGTATGTCTGTTTTGAGCTGTAGGTACCTGTATAGGTGTGTGTCTCACCTGCAGTATGTTGTTGGCTGTAGGTACTGTATAGGTGTGTGTCTCACCTGCAGTATGTCTGTTTTGAGCTGTAGGTACCTGTATAGGTGTGTGTCTCACCTGCAGTATGTCTGTTTTGAGCTGTAGGTACCTGTATAGGTGTGTGTCTCACCTGCAGTATGTCTGTTTTGAGCTGTAGGTACCTGTATAGGTGTGTGTCTCACCTGCAGTATGTCTGTTTTGAGCTGTAGGTACCTGTATAGGTGTGTGTCTCACCTGCAGTATGTCTGTTTTGAGCCCCTGTAGGTACCTGTATAGGTGTGTGTCTCACCTGCAGTATGTCTGTTTTGAGCTGTAGGTACCTGTATAGGTGTGTGTCTCACCTGCAGTATGTCTGTTTTGAGCTGTAGGTACCTGTATAGGTGTGTGTCTCACCTGCAGTATGTCTGTAGGTACCTGTATAGGTGTGTGTCTCACCTGCAGTATGTCTGTTTTGAGCTGTAGGTACCTGTATAGGTGTGTGTCTCACCTGCAGTATGTCTGTTTTGAGCTTTAGTTACCTGTATAGGTGTGTGTCTCACCTGCAGTATGTCTGTTTTGAGCTGTAGGTACCTGTATAGGTGTGTGTCTCACCTGCAGTATGTCTGTTAGGGTACCTGTATAGGTGTGTGTCTCACCTGCAGTATGTCTGTTTTGAGCTGTAGGTACCTGTGTAGGTGTGTGTCTCACCTGCCAGTATGTCTGTTTTGAGTGTAGGTACCTGTATAGGTGTGTGTCTCACCTGCAGTATGTCTGTTTTTGAGCTGTAGGTACCTGTATAGGTGTGTGTCTCACCTGCAGTATGTCTGTTGTGAGGTACCTGTATAGGTGTGTGTCTCACCTGCAGTATGTCTGTTTTGAGCTGTAGGTACCTGTATAGGTGTGTGTCTCACCTGCAGTATGTCTGTAGGTACCTGTATAGGTGTGTGTCTCACCTGCAGTATGTCTGTTTTGAGCTGTAGGTACCTGTATAGGTGTGTGTCTCACCTGCAGTATGTCTGTTTTGAGCTGTAGGTACCTGTATAGGTGTGTGTCTCACCTGCAGTATGTCTGTTTTGAGCTGTAGGTACCTGTATAGGTGTGTCTCACCTGCAGTATGTCTGTAGGTACCTGTATAGGTGTGTGTCTCACCTGCAGTATGTCTGTTTTGAGCTGTAGGTACCTGTATAGGTGTGTGTCTCACCTGCAGTATGTCTGTAGGTACCTGTATAGGTGTGTGTCTCACCTGCAGTATGTCTGTTTTGAGGTGTAGGTACCTGTATAGGTCTGTGTCTCACCTGCAGTATGTCTGTTTTGACCTGTAGGCACCTGTATAGGTGTGTGTCTCACCTGCAGTATGTCTAGCTGTAGGTACCTGTATAGGTGTGTGTCTCACCTGCAGTATGTCTGTTTTGAGCTGTAGGTACCTGTATAGGTGTGTGTCTCACCTGCAGTATGTCTGTAGGTACCTGTATAGGTGTGTGTCTCACCTGCAGTATGTCTGTAGGTACCTGTGTAGGTCTGTGTCTCACCTGCAGTATGTCTGTTTTGAGCTGTAGGTACCTGTATAGGTGTGTGTCTCACCTGCAGTATGTCTGTTTTGAGCTGTAGGTACCTGTATAGGTGTGTGTCTCACCTGCAGTATGTCTGTTTTGAGGTACCTGTATAGGTGTGTGTCTCACCTGCAGTATGTCTGTAGGTACCTGTATAGGTGTGTGTCTCACCTGCAGTATGTCTGTTTTGAGCTGTAGGTACCTGTATAGGTGTGTGTCTCACCTGCAGTATGTCTGTTTTGAGCTGTAGGTACCTGTATAGGTGTGTGTCTCACCTGCAGTATGTCTGTTTTGAGCTGTAGGTACCTGTATAGGTCTGTGTCTCACCTGCAGTATGTCTGTTTTGAGGTACCTGTATAGGTGTGTGTCTCACCTGCAGTATGTCTGTTTTGAGCTGTAGGTACCTGTATAGGTGTGTGTCTCACCTGCAGTATGTCTGTTTTGAGCTGTAGGTACCTGTATAGGTGTGTGTCTCACCTGCAGTATGTCTGTTTTGAGCTGTAGGTACCTGTATAGGTGTGTGTCTCACCTGCAGTATGTCTGTTTTGAGCTGTAGGTACCTGTATAGGTGTGTGTCTCACCTGCAGTATGTCTGTAGGTACCTGTATAGGTCTGTGTCTCACCTGCAGTATGTCTGTTTTGAGCTGTAGGCACCTGTATAGGTCTGTGTCTCACCTGCAGTATGTCTGTTTTGACCTGTAGGCACCTGTATAGGTGTGTGTCTCACCTGCAGTATGTCTGTTTTGAGCTGTAGGTACCTGTATAGGTGTGTGTCTCACCTGCAGTATGTCTGTTTTGAGCTGTAGGTACCTGTATAGGTGTGTGTCTCACCTGCAGTATGTCTGTTTTGAGCTGCAGGTACCTGTATAGGTGTGTGTCTCACCTGCAGTATGTCTGTTTTGAGCCGTAGGTACCTGTATAGGTGTGTGTCTCACCTGCAGTATGTCTGTTTTGAGCTGTAGGTACCTGTATAGGTGTGTGTCTCACCTGCAGTATGTCTGTTTTGAGCTGTAGGTACCTGTATAGGTGTGTGTCTCACCTGCAGTATGTCTGTAGGTACCTGTATAGGTGTGTGTCTCACCTGCAGTATGTCTGTTTTGAGCCGTAGGTACCTGTATAGGTGTGTGTCTCACCTGCAGTATGTCTGTTTTGAGCTGTAGGTACCTGTATAGGTGTGTGTCTCACCTGCAGTATGTCTGTTTTGAGCTGTAGGTACCTGTATAGGTGTGTGTCTCACCTGCAGTATGTCTGTTTTGAGCTGTAGGTACCTGTATAGGTGTGTGTCTCACCTGCAGTATGTCTGTTTTGAGCTGTAGTTCAGTAGAGGGGGCAGAGTGCATCAGGCCCAGCAGCGTTCCCATGTCATCATCTCCACTGGAGGACAATACCAGCTGCTGAATGATCATCAGAGCACGCTCCCTGCACTGCCCATACTTCACTATGTTGTGGACGCACCGCGCTCCTCCAAACTCTCTGAACAGACCTGTGGGGGGGTGAAGGGACGTTTGAAGAGACAACAGACGGAGATGAAAACCCTAATAAATCACTCCGTCTTTATTCACCGATCACACACTCATTTTTCTCATGCAAATCTCCATCTCTCACTCTATTAACTCCTCACGTTCTTCCTCTCTTCCTCTGCTCAGACGGAGAACACTGACTCATCACTTTATAGTCTCGCATCCATTACCTTTCCTTCCTCAGGGAGAGGAGGAGAGAGAGAGAGAGAGAGAGAGGGGAGTGCTGTACAAATATATGATGGCCGTGACTTGGCATTTCTAAAATTAGGAATCCATATAGGCAGCCGCTCAAGATAGAGGAATAGAGAGTGGGTGGGTGTCTTCCTACCCAGTGTCACATGATCAGGAGTGACCACAGAAGTGAAACCAGCGAGTCTGTCGGCCTGATCCCTGGAGAATACTAAATACTTCCTCTCTCTCTCCACAGAGAGCGAGAGAGAAACGAAGCTAGAAGAGCATTCTATGTCATTAAAAGGAACATTAAAATCAAAATTCCAATTAGAATCTGGCTCAAAATGTTCCAATCAGTTATAGAACCAATTGCTCTATATGGCAGCGAAGTATTGGGTCCGCTCTCTAATAATACATTTCCGAAATGGGACAAACATCCAATCAAAATACTGCATGCAGAGAGTGCAAAAAATTTGAATAGAAAAAAGAGCCATCAAATTTTACAACCATCTAAAAACAAGTGACCCCAAAACATTCCATCACACAGCTCTACTATGTCAAGAGATGAAACAAGAGAAGAGTCCCCTCAGCCAGCTGGTTCTGAGGCTCAGTTCACTAACCCAAACCAACCCCATAGAGCCTCAGGACATCACTCAGAAAATCTGGCCCAACCAGATCATCACAAAGCAAAAATAAAAATATATCACCTATTGGAAAGACACCACAAAAAATCAAAGTA